>NW_025207807.1:0-5651 GCF_004010195.1 Chiloscyllium plagiosum | reverse complement strand
AGGTGCATATCGTCGCTCATGGAAGCTTGACCCCACGGAAGGGACATTCCACGACCAACCTCAAAGAAAGAGGCATTTTGATACTTGGGACAGAAATGATTCTATTGGAAGTTTGTTCCAACTTTCAGCAGTTTAGTGGCACCGTTAACCAATTTGCTGAAGAAAATCACAAAGTTTCAGTGGACAGAGCAATGCCAGGAGGCATTCGAACTTTTAACAGCCATATTAAGCACGGCACCAGTTTTAGCTAAACCAAACTTTTTGAAACCTTTCAAAGCTGCATTTGATGCTCGTGACTTAGGAGTTGAAGCTGTACTTCTGCAGGGCGATGATGGTTAACGTTTACGTCACTAACAATGTGTGGAGATGATTGTGTACGCAGATCACAATCCTGTTGCATTCTTGGAACGCTTTTGACTCAAGAATATGAAACAATTGCTTTGGAATCTTATATTAGAGATTGCAATGTAGAAATCACGCGTTGTGATTCGAAAGAATGAAATTGCAGATGTTGTGCATGCACACACATATATGTATGGTAAGCAGTTAAAGTGAACGTAGATTAAAGTTATGTGTATGTCATCATAACGTGGTTAATGAATAGCAGAAAAAGTCATCTTTTCATTATGATGGTTCATTATTTACTTAAGGGGAAATGTTATGAAGGTGTTGTTGCGCACTGTACCTTGAAGGGGGAAGGAAAGATGGCAAGGTCTCACTGAAAGCGCAGAGAGTACTGAACATCGTAAAAATGTAACACTTGTTAGAAACAACTAGCTGTAGTTACGTTGTCATGGAACAAAAACAAATTCAAATTTGGCCAAGTAGTTTAAACTGTGCCCCAGATACGAACACACAACCGAATTTGATTTTTGATTACACCAATCCATGAAAAGATCTCTGTTTTCCGGTATAAAACCAGGTATTTTGAACAGTAAGGGGGAGAACTGCCATACACCAACAACTATAGACTGCTACCCAATAGCTCTCTGAAATAGAAAAGGTGTGCTGCAGAAGACTGAAGAAGTGACCGTCCAGGAAATTCCACAGAGGAAAGTCGACAAACCTGACTGGTTTTGAAACGTGCCTTTATTGTTCGAGTGTGGACAGCTCATGTCTTTGGAAAGCGCTGCCAAAGAGACTTGCAGGAGTGACAGAAATGCTTTGGCACACCCAGTTGCCCCTGTGTGGAGATGATGATGAGAGTCAATGTTTAATAGCGTGAATGAATTGTCAATCAAGCAGGTTGGCTAATTCTGGACTTACTAATGCACTTTGAATATTGATGCCTAAACTAATGTCGCCCTCAGATTTATGCTGTGACTTGTTGGTAGCTAACGATCAATTGTCACCTCCAGGATATTGATAATGTGACACTTACGTTTGGTGAGTTGGTTTAATATTGTTGGAGATGCTATAAGTTTTTTCTGAAAATTGCATGGCACAAAAGACTCTTTGCCATTTATCAGGACAAACCTCAAAGTAGTGTGGATTGTACTGAAATTGGACATTGAGTCTTTCAGTACAAATGTAGCCCTTCAAAGCTCTATGCTTCACTTACCATTGCGACTGCACTTGTAAATGAAACAGATGAGGGAAGGGTGCTGCCGTTTAACTATCCCATTCTGCAATGACTGGGAGTCCATCACTTCGTGATAACTGCCAAAGGAAATATATTCACTCACGTTCAATATAATTATGATCGTTTTTTTCGCGTGATCTCTCTCTGTGATTCAGAATGTGGTGTGCTTACTTTGCAAATACCTGCGACATAACACTTTGTCAGAATACTCTCAGAAACCCTATGATCATAATTGTCCATTGCATGATGTTTCAGTGTGGAGTCGGTGCCGCATTCCCTCAACGTTGAAACCAGAAACTGTGCTGCTACCAAAGTTCTGACTCTTTTACAATGCGTCATTCCCTCAGTACTGACCCGACGACAGTGTAGTGCTCCCTCAGGACTGACCCTCTGACAAGATGGTGCTCAAAGAGCAGTGACTCTCCATTACTGCAGGGCTCCAATAGCACTTACCCTTCAACAATGTCCACCCCTGAAGGACTGACTAGCCGACAATGCAGTGAGTTTTCAATCCCACGGCCCCAATAACAAAGAACAATGAATTGGCAGCACAGGAAGAGGCCCTTCGGCCTTCCAAACTGCGCCGATCCAAATTCACTATCTAAAAGTGACGCCTATTTTCTAATGATCCATATCCCTTTGCTCCCTGTCCATTCATGCATCTAAAATAACGCTATCGTTCCGGCCTCTAAAACCTCCATTATCAACGCGTTCCAGACACCCACCACCCTCTGCATAAACAACTTTCCATGCATATTTGCCCGAATCCTATCCCCCTCACTTTAATATGGTAACCCTTAGTAATTGAGCTGTGCATTCTGGGAAAATGCTTCTTGTTATCGACCCTTCCTAATCCTCTCATGAATTTGTAGAGCTCATAGGGTCCCTTCCAATCTTCGTCTTTGCAATAAAAGTAATCAAAATGTACCTCTCTTTATAACCAGTACCCTATATACCTGATAACATCCTGGTGAACCTCCTCTGCACACTCTCCAAATATCCATGACCAGAACTGAATGCATTATTCCAAATGTGGCCAAACAAAAGTCCCATGCAACTGTAACATAACCTGCCATCTCTTGTACGCAGCACCTTGACCAATGTAGGAAAGCATGCTGTATGCCTTTGTGACCACTTTATTGACCTAGAATGGGTGACTTTATCTTTCGACCAGCACAGAGATTTTGGGATGATGGTTCTGTCTGCCTGTGTCGTTACTTTACTATGGCCCAATGGTTCTCTGGTGCTTATCCCTCAGTAGCATGACAACGGGAATATTGCACAGCATTCTTGTTTCTGAGCATATCAGTGATAGCAGGCATCAGGGTTGTTCTGTCTCGACCGTTGTGTCAGTAATGTCTCACTTTCTGTTCCATAGATGGATTCCCCTCTTGTGAATTTATCAGAGGAGTGTGAAAAGCAAATCGCTCTCATCCAGTATACGTTTACATCGTTGTGTATTGACCGGAAGGGTTCTGCTGCTGTAAGAAGTAATGATTGAGTCATTGGGAATTGTCCCACATATATGCCCGTCTGAACTTGTGACCGATACGAACTGTATTCCTTGTTGTTCAGGTTCAGCTACACTGGATCAGTGTAGTCATCCCTGAAGCATTACATTGTGACTCGTGGCAATAAAACGTATAGCATTGATTGCAGTCCCTTGCCCATTACTCATTTTTCATTGTGATGTCTGTGTCTGTTCATACTGACTGAAAGAGAAGTGGAGTTAGGAAAAGGCAAGAGCATCCTGACATCTTATACCTCGAACACAGTCAGCATTACAGAATCATGCTTCCCGCCAATTCCCAGCTTCGAGCAAGAGCATTCCCTGCGATATCTTTGCCCCACTGGAAGGACACAAACTCCAGAGATGATGGCGCAGTGTTGTTTACGTCCCAAAGTGCATGACCCTTGATGTATTCAGTGTTGATGTCTAACTCTGCGAGATCTCACTAAATAGCTCCCGACCTGGGAATGGAGTCCCGTTGCTGACGTTCCAACGAGTACAGTCCCTCGGTCAGCCAATCCGACTGTCTCTGAATTGAACTCCATATATAGGATGCTCTGAGGGGAGTGAACGGCACAGATCGCAATCTGCTTTGGTCAACATAAACGGCTGACCACATCTAACAGTGGGGATCAGATAAAGAACTGATCCGAGGAGGGTTCTACCAGTACCCTACACTGAGCTTTGTGGGAACCTAGTCTGTCATTCTGGGTAACAACACTGAATCGACATTGAATGTTCCCCTCATCCAGACATGTTGAGAGGATGATTATTTTTATCATACTTAATAAAAGACCGGTCCATCCTTGTGATGGACAAATATCTGGTCATAATGCCTCAATTAAAGCTTTAAATGCAAGTCACCAATATGTCACAATGTTTTGAAAGATGCTAGGGCTCTAAAACGTGCTAGTGAAGGGTCTCTCCGTTCATCATTTCCTCTGAAACGTCCATTCGCTCTTCTCTCACTCTCACTAAATTGTTCTTCATAGTTCCGCTTCACTCTCCTTCCTCTCCCTCTCCATCTCACACTCTAGTTGACGACTTAAATTCTTGCTGTCCCAGTCTCATCAACACGCTCCTCCATTATGATGTCAACCATAGAGCAGCACAGCAAAAGGTCAGGCTCTTGGGCCAGTCGTGTCTGTGTAGACATATGATGCGTTTCTGAACTGATCCCAATCGTCTGAACATGGTTAGAAACTTTTATTTTCTGTGTACTCATGTTTCTGTCCAAATTACTCTGAAAAGTTGCTGTTCTCCCTATTTTAAACCTTCCTCACCAACTGGCAGCGTGGCACAGGCATTTGCCATCATTTACATAAAAAAGAATCTTGCCTCACATATCTCCGTTAAAGTTTACCCTTCTCATCTTAAACCTGGTGTCTGATATTACAACCCCGTAAAGATGACCGTGCAATTCACTCTGTTCAAAGCATTCATAATTTTATCGACCTCTGTGAAGGCACGACTTAACCCCTAAATCTCCTGTGAAAACGGTCTAATTTTATTGAACTTATACTCATGGCAAATGCACTATAATCCATGCAGCATCCCAATAAATCTTTTGTGTGTCATTTTCCAAAGGCCTCCATTTTTATCCTGCTGCGTAAAATAGAACAGCACACAAATCTCCAAGTGTCACTGAAGTATATTTTTCATGCAGCTGCCGAGATATTTGCCAACTTTTACAGTCAATGTCCTGACTAATGAAGACTACCACTCCACACGTCTTCTTTACCACGTTATCTCTTTTGTTGCCACTTTTAGGCAGACATGGATTTGCAACCCACGATTCGTCGACGTGTCAATGCTCTTAAGCGTCATGCCAATTACTGTATTAATTCCTCTTGCAACATCGAGTCAGACAGTCAGAGAGATGCACAACAACGCAAAGGTCCCTTCGTTCCAACTCGTCTGTCACAACCAGATAATCCTATTTGTCATCAATTGATCCATATGCCTCTAAAACCTTTCAATTCTGGTACCTATCAAGATACCTTTTAAATATTATAATTTATCCAGCCTCCATCACTTCCTGTAGCTACTCATTCCCGACACACTCGATTGTCTGTGTGAAAATGCTGTCACCAAGAACCGTTTCCAATCTCTGCCAACTAAAATTATCGCTCTCCACCAGACATATACTTCCCTACCGACCCCTACCTGTGTTCCACGGATGCCATGTTCTTTGCAAATGATATGTTGGGTCCACGCACCAAATTATCCCACACTCCACACTTGTAACCTTCTCTTGCCGCCACAAAATGTGTTAACTTAAACCCGTTAACACTGTTCAAGGCCCCAAAGTATATTTTCACATCGGCAGAGATGTTTTCGATGTTGCGCTGACATGTCATACCAATCCAAACCCCATCGAACCTATACTATTCCATGTACATCCATAAGCTTGAACAATGACGACTTAAATGTACTTAAAGTTGGCGAATCTACAACCGTTGGTGGCAAAGCATTCCATACCATTACTACTCTGTGAGTAAAGAAACTACCTCTGACATCTATCCTATGTCTATCACCCCTCAATTTAAAGCTATGCCC
>NW_025207806.1:0-13522 GCF_004010195.1 Chiloscyllium plagiosum | reverse complement strand
TGTTCTATGTTCTATGTTCTATGTGATTGGACCCTCCAAATTCTGATTCCTACAGCCAATCCCATTCTTCAGTCGACCTGCATAGTTCAGCAACTTGTTGTACCGTGAATAATTGGCCAGTTTCAATGCGAATAGCTGTCCTGTCTATTTCCTTGGCCTTTGGCATTGCTCACCTTGGAACATCGGGATTTCCTGTGATAAACCTCAGTAAGATCACTCGTCAGAGCCAACGCTCCAGGGAACATAGGCCCAGCCCATTCATACTCTCCATGCAGCTCAATATCACTCGCCGCCACCACCCTACCCAACACTGACAATATACTTAGAAATCTTTTCTGAACGCTTTCAAGATTAACAACATATTTCCTAAAGCATTGAGAACAGAATTAATGTCAGTATTACCGAAGTGGCAGAACACAAAGTGTAGGCAAAAGAGAGCATTGCAAATACGGGAGATTAGAGTCGAGAGTGTGGTGCTGAAGCAACACAACAGGTCATACAGCATCCGAGGAGCAGGAAAATCGACGTTTCGGGCAAAAGCCCTTCATCAGCAATGAGGCCGAGGGTTTTGAGACATAAATGGGAGGGGTGTGGGTTTGGGGGGAAGGTAGCCGTGAACGTGATATGCATATGAATGTCAGGGAGAAGATGATTCCTGATGAAGGACATTTGCCAAAAACGTCGATTTTTCCTGCTCCTCGGATGCTGCCTGTCCTGCTGTGCTTTTCCAGCACCACGCTCTGAACCCAGTGTATATCCAAGATGGCTTACTTGTTCAAAGACAGCAATTTCCCCTCTCACGTGGTTGATAATGCCATCCAGAGCATCTCATCCACTTCCTGAACCTTCGTCTTCGAATTCCACCCAACCAAACTCAACAGGATAAGAACGCCTTCCATCCCACCAAACCTCCAGATACAACGCATTATCCTCCCCGATTTGACCTACCTATCAACACACCTCACGACCAGGGATATATTTCCCTCCCGACTAGATTTGCATTCCATAAAGAACATTCCCAGCGTGACTGCCTTGTCAGGTCCACGCCACCCACCAACACCCCTCCACTACTGGCACCTTCCCATTCAACCGCAAGAAGTGGAAAACCTGCACCCTCACCTCCCCTCACCTCCCCCTCACCCTCACCTCCCCCTCACCTCCATCCGAGACCCCGAAGGATCGTCCCACATCCTTCGGAGTTTTACCTGCATTTCCACACACGTTGCCTACAGTATCCGCTGCTCCTGACGTATCCTCTACATTGGGGAGACAGGAAGCCAATGTGTGGAACACTTCAGAGAACATTGCTGGGGCACCCGTAACAACGAACTCCACCATCCCGTGGCTGAACACTTTAACTCCCTTCCCACTCTGCCATGGACATGCAGGTCCTGGGCCTCCTCCACTGCCAAACATTAACCACCTGACGCCTGGAGGAGGAAAGACTCATCTCTTAACTTGGGACCCTGCAACCATCCGAGAACAATGTGGATTTCAACAGTTTTCTCATTTCCCGTCCCGGCAACTTTTCCCAGTTCCAACCTTCCGAATCAGCACCGCCCCATGATCTGTCGTACCTGTCCAGCTTCCTTCCCATCTGTCTGCCCCACCCTCCTCTCTGACATATCACCTCCAACCCCACATTCATGTACTTATCACATTATCGGCTATCTTTCCCAACAAAATCCCCTTCCCATTTATCTCTCAGCCCCCTTCGGGCACTAGCCTCCTTCCTGTTACAGCGCTTATACAACAAATGTCAATGCTCCTCTGATCCTCGCTGATCTGCTGTGCTTTCCCAGCACCACATTCTCGACTCTGATCTCCAGTCTCTCAAATCCTCACTTTCTCCCTTCAGTTAATGTACCCAGAAATTCCCCCCAAGACATTTTATGCAGCTTGTTTGCTATTTTATCCCTGTTTCCTGCAGTGCTGGCAATACTCCCACATACAAGGAAAATGTAAAAAAGAAGTTGAAAGATTTATAGTCAGTCTGTCAGTAACCCTCATCCATTCCATCGAGACTGAGTAAATATTCCGTTTTTTATGATATGAAATGTTATGTAAGGAAGGGGTTAAATGAGCCTGTTTGTTCGGTAACTGTGATAAATGTCTGTCTTCTGTATTCTAATTATCCCAGTGGAGAGTTCCCATCTTTTAATGATAAATGGACACCGTTTAACGTGTTATCCCAAAGTAAGAGCAGGAGCATCACCAGCAGAAGTAACAGGGATCAGCAGCTCCAGATAGAGAAGGGGAGGACAGATCATAAGCCGAGAACATTAGACTGGAATTTTCCAACAATGGATCAGAATCCGACAACTTTGGACTGGAATGTTCCAACAATAGATAGGAATCTGAGAACATTGGACTGGAATACTCCAACAATGGACAAGGGTCTATCTAATTATGTTTGGTCTCTTCCTATATATTATGATTGGTTTTCATTATCAATGCGGATCTATTATGCTCTTCGCATTATTCAATATTTTTATTATCCTCTCCTGTCTATCCTTGGTGTCCCTGGTAAGTCTCACCGTCCAGTTATGTTTTTCTATAAACCAGTTATGACGACATTACTGTTCTTTCATATCGTCTTCACGTTTTGCCAACATTATTGTTCATGTTGAGACTGCGAATCCAGATATTCACGCTACAGACCACTACTAACTGCATCAGGGAACGTGTTCAAGTACTGTCTCCCTCCTTGATTCTGGCAGTGTTACTCAAGAGTCTCTATGTTGACCTACTCAGTTTCAGATGTGAACCATTGTCTCACTGCCCTTCTTATTTAAATATTTGGAGTGTGAAGGTCATTGTCCTCTATTATGTTTACAGACTCCATTTCCATCCTGGGACTCCATCCCATCCCTGGCCAATATCTTTTTTTATTCATTTTTGGGTCTTGGGCATCGCTGGCTGGCCAGCATTAATAGCCCATTCCTAGTTGCCCATGAGAAGATGGTGGTGAGCTGCCTTCTTGAATCGCTGCAATTCACGTGCTGTGGGTTGACCCACAATGCCGTTAGGGAGGGAATTCCAGGATTCTGACCCAACGTCTGTGAAGGAACACCGGTATATTTCCAAGTCAGGGTGGTGCTGGGCTGGAGGGGAACTTGCAGGTGGCGTTTGACACCGACAAATCACAGCTTTGGTGATCCCTTTGGCCATGAGCTGATTCCTGACACGATGCTCTGACCATTATTAACTTTAACTACTCATTGTTCCAGAATGAAGTTCACTGGCTTAACTCATCTGCTGTTTGAACCTTGAGCTGTGAAATACAGACTTAATGATGACAACAACCTGCTGTTGACACTCTCGGGTTGAAACCTGCAGGACCAAATCTGATTCGAACTCAGATCAAAATCCCATCCATCTGACATTCCTGTGCACACTGATCTATACTGCAGTTGTGTCTGGCAATGCCTTTATTTTAATATTCTATAGCACTATAACTCATCTGTCCATGAAACTTCCCTCAGTCTCTCTGTGTCGATGATCCAAATCATTGCCAGTTGTTCATATTTAACCTGGTTTCCTTCAAATGCATTTTCTTTCAAGCATTGATTTTCACATTCATCCACCCAAATACACGCACCCACCAGACTCACTCAGTCACTCACTCACTCAATCACTCACTCAATCACACAGTCACTCTCTCAATCACTCACTCACTCACTCACTCACTCACTCACTCACTCACGCACTCACTCTCACACGCAAACACACATACACATACAGCTTATACTGGTCTAATGGAGATAGAAATCTTCCCCTGCTGTCTGTAGTTGATGTGTGTATCGTTCCCATATGAAAGTAAAGTTTAGCAATGCTCCTCTTGCTGGGCAGATAATCCAGTTTACTGAGCAATACACCACTTTGGCCTGCACAGTTCTCCAAGTTAGTCTTCTCCCAGATTATGTTGTTTGAAGTATTCTATGAAACCGATTCAGAATTTGATGGTGCAATCCAATCCAGCTGGTCTGAAAATATCCTTATTCAATGTTCTCATTTTTGTAATTTTGCTGTCTAAGGGGTCAATCCTCCAGTTATTCCCGCTACCCAGTCTTTTCCCCCATATTTCCACAACATGTTCCCAGTTAATTGACTGTATGTCTTTATTGTGAATCTCTCTGTATCATTCCCTTGGTTTTGGCTCCCTAGTGTATCGAGTGCTGGCATTGTGAAGAACAGAAACAGTGAAATGGTGCAACTTGGGCTGTTGTTCACTTCCCGGTGTGTCCCATGTGGGGTTCAATGGACGGGGTGGGTGGGTGTGTGTGTCGGGCTGTTGTTCACTTCCCTGTTTGTCCCATGTAGTTCTCCATGGACAGGGCAGTGCGTATCGGGCTGTTGTTCACTTCCCTGTTTGTCCCATGTGGTTCTCCATGGACAGAGCTGTGCGTATCGGGCTGTTGTTCACTTCCTAGTGTGTCCATGTGGTGTTCCATGTCGGGGGAGGTGGTGTGGGTCAGGCTATTGTTCACATTTCGTTGTGTCCCATCTGGTGCTCCCTGTCGGCGTTGGGGGTGTGTATAGGGCTGTTGTTCACTGCCTGGTGTGACTCATGTGTTGCTCCATGTTGGAAAGGCGGGGTGTGTGTCAGGCTGATGTTCACTTCCCGGTGTGTCCCATGTGGTGTTCCATGGACGGGGGTGGTGGTGGTGTGTGTCCTGCTACTGTTCACTTCCTGACGTGTCCCATGTGCTGCTCCATGTTGGATAGGGGTTTCAGCAGCTTTGACTCACGTCTTTGAAAGATGGTCTGTGCCTGTCCACTGAACGTCTGACGTCCGTGACTGTCTCTGTGAGCTGATCGTGTGGCGAGTAACACGAGGAAGCCCCTTGAGTAATATTGTAAAAGACCAGGTATCTAACATCTCTGAAAATGCTGTCACTTTAAAAAAGTTTTTTTGCTTCCTTTTCTTTAAAGAGAGATCTTAGAGGCCGAACTGCAGGCTATAAACGATTCAAGTAAATGATTTAGGAGGTTCTTAGGTTTTGTTTTTAAATAGTGATAACAATGGCCAGCTCTCACAGACCAGACTTTCCACTTTTACTGAGCTGTAACAGTCACCAGGTGCTTGGGGTTGGAGAAGGGATGGACGCTTCAGGCAATGATCCCTTGCTGCTATTCTCTCTGAAATCTGTTTTGATGCTGTTCCCTCCTGAATTTGAGAACAGCATGCAAGACTGAAGGGCCTTGGATGTGTCTTTTTGCCAAGGGATGACTTTATGAGATGTTAGTTCATTGTAACAATTCATTAGTAGAAGGTACTTTACCTATTATTCTGTTAAGGTTTCCAGTAGTTAAGTTATTCTAAACTCTTCGTTTTATGCATTTTTATTAGAGAGATTAAATAAATTGCGTTTTGCTTAAAATGAGTGGTTTGACCAGCCGCATCACATCTACCTTTACTATAAGACAAGGTTGGCGTCCAGGCTACCATACTAAAGTATTTTAAGGCCGTCTGGTCTGGTCCTCTGGGTGTGGAAGAAGTGAAGTTGGAGATTTTACAAAAGGTGAGCAAGGCAAAGCTGTTAGAATTGGCAGACAAGCTGGAGTTGGGTTTGTGTTTGTCTGTGAGAAAAGGAGATATAATTTCAGCTATAGCTTGGCGTTTAAATTTTGGTGGAAAAGCCATCAGAACCTTTGGGAATGGTTGGAATTTAATAGCAAATAACGCAGCTTGAACACCAAAAGATATTCACACAGTTTGAAATACGATTAAAAGTAGAATTAAATGAAAATAAGAAGAAGAAGATAGACAGTAAAAGAAGAAAAGCAGAAGGAGTGAGAGTTTCAACTTCAAAAGTTATCAATTGGAGAAGAAAGTCGACTTAGCAGGGTCGAGATGAAGGGAGACTATAGGCTGGATGAGGAGGATAATGAGGATGAGCAACTCAATGTAACCAAAGGCCTGATGGGGTTCTGTTTAAATATGTACACGCATTGTCTACAGTTGATGAGAAGGATGGGGAAGCCTTTTTAATTTCATTTGAGAAAGTGGTTAAACAAATGCGGTGGCCAGTGACCATGAGGATTTAGTTGATCCAAACAAAGCTGGTAGGTCTAAGGAATGAGGCATTGGCATTCCTATCGGAGGAGGTATCTGGGGAGTATGAGGAGGTCTACGCTTCTGTGATTGTTTCACTGTGAAAGAAGACGCAGTTAGGAAGATAAATAGTGTGTTGACTTTCATTTTAAGAGGATTTGTGTACAGGAGTATGGGTGTATTACTGTAGCTGTACAGGACTTTGGTTTATCATCAGGTTTAAGTACACATGGTTCTGACTGTGGCCTGTTCACCCTCACTCGTCACTGAACCATAGACTAGCTTGATGGTAATGGTAGACTGAGGGATTATCCTGGGGGAGATGTTACAGATTACGTTGTAATACAATCCTACTGTTGCTACTGTGATCTACAGCACCACATGAATGCCCCGTTTGAGTTGCAAATGTGCAATTGAATTCTACTAACTGTTCCACAGTTCACACCGAGACCCATTCACCCATCAGCCCTGTACTAAGTGACCTACTCTGGTCTGTGATGTCGGAACACTTCCATTTTCATATTCTCATTCCACTGAGGGTCTCTCCTTGATGTCATGGCCTCCAACTTATTACCTTCCTTAAACCATTTATAATATTCATTTGATTGTTTTCCATTCCTATAATACCATCATCTGAGTTTGATGCGAACACCTTATTTAGTTGCAGTGCCAATGAACGTATGTACTCAGTGCTATTGTCCACTTTCTGGTGTACAGCGATCCCTGTCAGACAGGGCGTTCGAGCAGCTTTGACACGTCTGTGGAACTTGTTCTTAAACAGACATTGCTGAAGAAACTAAGCGGGTCTAGCAGCATCTTGATGGGTGAATGTAAAGTTGATCTTTCAGGTCCAGTCACCCTTCTACAAAGCTCGCAGTTTCTCCAGTAATATTTGCATTTTTATTTCCAGTATCTGTAGTTAATTTTTTAATTGAAAACCTGTTCGGTGCCTACTCATTTCTTGAGAAACTCAACAGGTGTGGCTACATCTACAGAGACAGAGAAACAGAGTTAGCGTTACAAGTCTAATGTGACACTTCTTCAGAACTGAAAAGGATTAGAAACTGGGTTTTTTTAATCCGTTGTCAGAGGTGAGGGGATGGGTGACGGGGAAAAGAGAGCATGGCAAAAGATATACGGGATTTTTATCAGTGGTGAACGAGAAGATAATGTGAAATAGCTTTAAATTAAGATGCAAATCAGGAAAAAGGGTTCTCTCTATCGAGTGCAAGATAAAGAAGACAAAATCACACAAGGTCATAGGGAGGCCAGAAGGGAGAATGCATGAAAAATATGGAACGGCCATATTGGGGTCAGGCTGTGAAGTTATGAAACCTAGTATTAACCCCTACAGGCTGTAATGTATCAAAGTATAAACTGAGGTGTTACTCGAGCTTGGGCTGTGTTTCATTAAGATATTTCAGCAGCCCATAACTGAAATGTTAGCATGACAGCAAGGTAGGTTATTGAAATGGGAATCGATGGTCAGGATTATTCCTCCAGAGTGGGCTTGTTCCTCAATGCAGTCTCTGTTTCGTCTCCCCAATGTAAAGGA
This sequence comes from Chiloscyllium plagiosum, assembly GCF_004010195.1. Taxonomy (NCBI): domain Eukaryota; kingdom Metazoa; phylum Chordata; class Chondrichthyes; order Orectolobiformes; family Hemiscylliidae; genus Chiloscyllium; species Chiloscyllium plagiosum. The sequence continues at coordinate 5,909 of NW_025207806.1, read as the reverse complement.
GACTGCATTGAGAGCAGCAATGACAGGAGACTGGATTTAAAGAGCACAAATGAAATGCTGCTTCACCTGGAAGGTGTGACTGGGGCCTTAGACAGTGAGGAGGGAAGAGGTGAATGGGCAAGTGTTGCAATTTCTGCAATTGCATGGGAAGGTGCAATGGGAGAGTGGGAAAGTGCTCGGGGTGATGGAGAGTGTCGTAGAGGGAATGGTCCCTGTGAAATGCTGACAGTGGACAGAAGGCGAAGATGTGTTTGATAGTGCTGTCCTGCTGGAGGGTGGTGGAAGTGGTGGAGGATGATTCTGTGAATGTGGATTCTCGAGCAGTAGGAAGTGAGGACAAGGAGGAATCTATTATTGTTCTGGGATGGAGAGGACGGAGTGAGGGCGGCACTGCGGGAGATGGGACAGTGACAGCTAAAGGCCCTGTCCACCGGGTTTGGGGATTTCACGGTTGACGGAAAAGGAGGTCACGTCAGAGGCTGCCCACTGGAATGTGGCATCATCAACCAGAAACAACAGGGACGGAGAAACTGGGAGAATGGAGTCAGTTCCGCCGATCATGTGCTCAGCCACATGCAGAAGTCCGCCCCGAATGATTGAAAAGAACCAGATAGCTAAGTGGAGGATATCTGCCTCACTTCTGCTCTGAAGTAGGATGTGAAAATAGACCCAGAACAGGGTCAGTGAGTATAAATGGGCAGACATTCAAGCAGTTATCCCATAATGCTCAGCAATTTTTATTTTCTATTGAAGTAAAAGGACTCGATAAGAAGCTGAACCACCCATGGTTGACAAAAGCTTAGGTTACTATTGATGAGCGTTAGTGTAGGGCCAGATTTAGGATGTTTATTCCAGGGACCATGAGCAGATGCTGGGCATGCATTTCAGCTGTGCTTCTTGAATTACCCCAGAAATCCCTGCCATTGCTGCTCCACCCTTTCACTGCACGTCTCCTCTTCCTGCTACCAGGTTCTCCCTCTCAGATTCCGGAGCACATTTTCTCACATTATGATCCCTACCCATTTCACCTGAAGCTCTTTGATCAAGCCTACCTTCTCTGCACGAGCATCAAGCTACGTTTTGTGCTTCCACTTTGCCTCTGGGCTCAGTGTGGCTCGGCCTCTCCATTCATGCTGTTTTCCACCTCCCACTCACACCTCACTCCGTAAAGTTTCCTTCTTGGAGTAAACCTTATTGAAAACACCTCTCCCCCTTTGCACTGAATTCACACTGTGATCCAAATTTCAAAATGTGTACTCAGCCTTCATCTCACTCAGCTAAAGGCAAGTGCACGCTGACAGTGTAGTATAAGAATTCCTTTTCTTCCATAGATCTGGCCAGAAATAAGTTTTCACTGTAGAGATCATCACTCCCTTTAGACAAAGGAATTCAGGTACTTGATATCTTATTGGCACTAGTAAGCGTTTCACGCTGCCTTCGTATTATAACATGGAGAAAAACAAATCACGGTATGAAATTTGGGCTGAGTGTTGTTTACCTGTCATTTTGAATACTGTATCAAATTAGTAGTGCTTATTTTAAAATGCTTATTCTTGAAGCTAGTATCAGATGGAGTTAAGGACGTTGAGGCATGACATTCTAGAAGTTTACAATATCATGGAAGACATGGAGAGGGTGACTAGCCAAGGTCTTTTCGACAGAATAGTAGAGTCCAAATGTAGAGGACGTAGCTTTAAGATGAAAGGGAAAAGATTTAAAGGGGACAAAGGGGCAGTGTTTTCACACAGAGGGCGGTGTGTGTATGGAATGAGCTGCCAGAGAAAGAGTGGTAGATGCAAGTCCAACTACAACATTTAAAAGACATTAGGACAAACATATGAATGGGAAACGTTGAAAAGCATATGGAGCAACTGCAAGCAGATGGAACGAGTTCAGTTTGGAAAACAAGGTCAGTGTGGACACGTTGGACCAAAGGGTCTGTTTGTGCACGATACGACTGTATGAATCTAGAAAGTGAGGGAAAGGGGAGAAAATACATAATGTAAGCAAATTGGCAAGAAATATAAAACAAGCAGCACGAGCTTTTCCGTGTATACAAAGAAAGTTCGAGATGAATGTATGACCTTTGGTAGAAATGAAGTCAGGAAAGTATATGGAGAACGTTTGGAGGGTGTGCCTAGAGGGAACAGATAGATAATTTACACCAGAATTTTACATCATTCCTCACAGGAGAAGGCACTGTAAGTATTTCAATGATGTAATCAAAATGGTACTCGGAGGGAAGTTCTTGAACTGCCTCTAACAAAAGGAATAAGGTTTTTAAATAAACAAATAAGAGTAAGTGTAAGGCAGGTCAGCAGTAATTCATAGTTGGTTTTAAAAGCAGCGATTATAGAATGACTGGAAGTACTGTGTGAAATGTTCCATAATTCTCTGGATTACAGGAGTGTTCCAGCGAAACTGAAGACCCTCCAATCTGGCGCCTGACTCCAAGAAAGGAGCGAGACTGAAAGCAGGAACTATTTAGCCTCACCATTATTGCTGGGAAGATGCGAGAGTCTGGAGTCTGTTATTAAGGAAGGCATCGCAGGACATTTAGAAAAGCTTCACACGGAGTCAGCATGGTGTTGTGAAAGGGGAATCAATAAATTGCCAGCAAAATCTTGCAAAGCATTTCTGGAGATCCCTGAGAATGGAACAAGCGGGCGTGATAAAGGGGGACTGGTAGACAATTGGCTTTCCAGAGATTTTGCATAAGGTTCCACAAAATAAAAATTGTTACACAAGACAGAAGCTCATGGTATGACAGATAATATATTAACATGGGTTGACGGTTGGTTAACACATAGAAATCGGAGACCCAGGGTTAATGGATCTCCCTGGTAAAATGTATCTGCTGGAGTATCACAAACATCAGTCCAATGGCAAGATTTATTTACAACCTATACTGATAGCCTGATGGCAGGAGCTGAGTGCAATGTGCATCCAAGGTTGAGGATGACACTGACAACCAAAAGGCAGGCTGTTAATTAATGGAGAGGACTCCCACAAAAGGAACAGTGCAAAGGGATGGGATTGTTCTTGTGCCTGAAACATAATGTCAGCATGCTGATGTAGCAAGTAAGTACGTTGGTTCATTAGGCGGGTTCCTGAAATGATCGTGTTGAATTATTGAGTACATCTAAAATGGTGAGGCAATTATTCATTCTGGTTGTAATGAATGAGAGTGATATTACTGAAACGTATAAGATAGAGAGGGGGCTTGACAAGGTAGCTTTTGAGAATGTGGATCCATTTCAGGGCAGAGTCCCGAACACAGGAATGTAAATACAGAATAAAGGATATCGATTTCAAACTGAGATGCAAAGAAATGTCTTGTTTCAGAAGGTAGTGAATGTCTGTAATTCCCTAACTCAGAGAATGTGGCGATTGGGTCACTGAATGTATTTACAGACGGGGTGGATTGGGTTTTGACATATCACCGAGTGAGGGATACAAGGGAGTAACAGGAAATTGAAGTTGAGCCCTGAAGTAGATCAGCCGTGTTCTGGTTAAATGGCAGTGCAGGCTTGAGGGGCCGAATAGCCTGCTCCTGTTCCTATTTATTACGTTCGTATGGATAGTAACTGGTTATTGACCTGAAAATGGTGTCGTACAATGCTGCATTCAGGGAGAGCAGAGGATTTGTTTGAGTTAACCCTGGATGCGGGTAGAGGGCTGTATCCACAGCAAATCTGGGTCTGTAACATGACTCACATTTGGAGCAGAAGTTACAGAGAAGGGAAGCGTGGACAGAGGGACTGGGGGGACGGGGTCACTTCCTGATCCAGCCGGGATTTTCCAAGTACTTTTCTGAAACTACACCAAACCATCGAAGTGGCCTCGATCTGTCCATGTCTTGCAGGTCCAAAGGGCTGAATGGAACATCAGAACATAGGGCTGAGGGACACAAGTGGGCCATTCGGCCCTTTGACACTACTCCACTAGTAAATAAGGTCGTGGCTCATCTCATTGTGGTCCCAGCTGCTCTTTTCATTCCATGTACCATTCTGCCTGATTCACCAATGAAGCCAGCCTTGATATAATATAAAGATTCAGTCATCCCAAACTTATGGAAAAGAGAATTCCCACTTTAATGAAATCCCACTTGGTGATTTTCTCCTCATTCCGGCTCTGAATGGGGTTGAAGCTTGTCACTGTTTCCTTTTCTCGTCTTGCTCCTTCACAGTTCACAACAAATCTTACATGTAACCAGGTTGGTGATATGGCCGATGATAAAGTTCTCAGACTGGGTCAGGTACAGAGCTAGGAACAAGTTAGGCAGATTTCTTTAGTCAGCTACAAATAACTAATATAAATAATGGAGGAGCATAGTGGATCTGTTGTCAGCACTGCTATCTCACATCACCAAGGTGCTGGGTTCAATTCCAACCTCAGGTGACACTTTATGTGGAGTTTGAACATTCTCAATGTATCTATACGGGTTTCCTTTTAATGTTCCAGTTTCCTGCCACAGTCCAAAGATGTGCAGCTTCGAGTGGATTGGCCATGCTAGATTTCCCATAGTGCCCAGGGATGTGTCGGTTACGTGGGTTAGTCATGGGAAATGCAGGGTTACATGGATAGGATAGGGAGACATGTTCTTGGAGGGGCGCTGGTCGGGGGGGGGGGGGGTCAGTGCGGATTTGATCGACAGAATGTACTGCTTCCACACGGTCGAGCTTCTATAACAATGACAACAAGGTTTGACCATTAAAAAAAAACCCAGTGGGTACCTACCTGATCCATTCTCCTCAAGGCCTTGTATGTTTCAATAAGAGTAACCTGTTAAAGTCTCCATAATATAAGGCGTCCTACCTTGGAATCCATGAAGTGAAACATCTCTGAACCGCTTCTAAAGTAATTATATCCATTCTCGGGTAAGTAGACAAAAAGTAACCTCACACCCCAGATTATTTTTACGTTTGTTTTCTCAGTGTGGTGAGTCTTTGGAACTCTCTTCCCCACAGAGCTATAGAAGAAGAGATATTGAATAGTTTTGAGGCGCAGACAGAAGGTTCATAAGTAATAATATAGTCAACGATTATTTGGGAATGGGCAGGAATGTGAAGCATGGGGAAACGCTGAAAGTGGTACAAAATGGCATTGCTCCAGAACGTCCGGCAAAGTGAAATGATAATCTAGAAAACATTTTAAAAAGCTAACAGTGATAGAATAGCGTTCCAAAGGACCATGGGGCTGCTCTGCCATTAGAGTGAGACCACTCGTGGTGGCTTATCCTGAGGGTCACCACAACTCGGGTGATGGGTTGAGGTTGAGAGAGTATTCCCTTTATGGTAACCTGCGCTGTTGGCCTCCTTCTGCATCACAAACCAGCCGTCCAGCCAACTGAGTGGGAGACTGTGTAACTATTACAGACAGAAACAGTCACAGACAAAGAGCAAGAGAAACTTTCAGAACAAGGATAAAAGTACAATTCAGATAATGGCCAAGATAACGACTGAGGATAAAAACGTTCTTTGCCAGAAATTGTATTTTATAATGAGACAAGTGATCAGCAGCTGCCTTTGGCTGATTACACTAAGGTGAGACAAGTGAAATAACCAGAATTACTAATTGTGATTGGAGTTAAAAATCACACAACACCAGGTTATAATGCAACAGGTTTAATTGGAAGCACACTAGCTTTCGGAGCGACGCTCCTTCATCAGGTGAATGTGGAAGGCTCGATCGTAACACAGAATTTATAGCAAAATTTTGCAGTGTGATGGAACTGAAATTATACATTGAAGAATTGATTATCCGTTAAGCCTTTCATCTGTTAGAATACAGTGATATTTTAACTTCTTTCATGTGTAAATCACAAAACCCTATTTTTAAAGTTGCATTCTCGGGTTAACTGTTATCAATGGTGCTAGCTAGACAATGTGTTGAAGGTGTTAGCCCCC
>NW_025207805.1:9497-13520 GCF_004010195.1 Chiloscyllium plagiosum | reverse complement strand
ACTCTCTGAGATAGTGGCGCCATACCCCAATTCGTTGTTAAAGTTCCACTGTGCAATTTTTCCATTTTGTGGTTCGTGCAACAATTATCCCAAATACAGCTTCATTTCCGTGCACCATTCTACCATTTTCGAATCCTGCACGAATCTTCTTTTCGTCTGCAACTGCACCTCCACCACATTTAATATTATTCAGCACCAGTTCTCCCACGTCTTCCACCAATTCTCTACTTTTGTGACATCGGCACCAACTCTCCCATTATTGATGCCCTGCGTCAATTGTCCCATTGCGTTGTTTCCTGATACACTTCTTCCACGTATGGCTTCCCTGCTCCAAAGTCTTTCTTTCATTTCTTAGTGGGCGGACTCGAATCTCGACTTTGCTACTGTTTGCAAAATTGTTCCTTCTCAATATTTCCCTGCCCCTATTCTTCCAATTAGAGGTGTTCTGCTCAAATTCTTTAATGATTAGGCAATTTGTACTAATTTTCCAATGTAATGGCACTGTGCAACAATTCTCCCATTTACTGATACCCAACAATTCTCCCCATGCCTGACGCCCTGACACCTGTCGTGGAGATTTAATCGACTTGAATCAACTGCTAGCAAGAGCACAGGAAAGGCTTTATTTTCAACCTCTGCATGCAGGGCGGCCAATTATACTTGGCAATACGTAACATATTAGTTTATAGTATTCTTATTACATGCTCAAGGACAAGTGTTTGGAAACATTTGAGCTCATATTTCCTCATTCCCATGCCTTGGACATAATTATCTTTATGTTTTCCGAAGCTTTTTTCTGAACTCGGCTGCTCGCAAGGCCAGGTGAAATGTTCCACAAAGACAAGCTGACTCCTCGACGCAGAATTCAGCAAAGTATTTGCATATTCCAGCCAGATAGCTGCACGTCAAAAATAATTTATGAACACCAGGCATGTCCTCAGACACCACCTAACTCTAATAAAGCTTTGTGGTGTTTTTTCCACTTCCCTGGTTTGCTCAATACACAGCCAATCTTCACACGTCACATTCGTCAACGTCGCTATAGGGTGCGGACAAGCAATTGGATCTTCCTTCTTTGGGGCCACGGATAGTTTAACATTTCGTATCCTACTGCATTCATAAGCAATTGGTGTAGGCAGATACACAACTCGGGTCTTATGCAAAGCAGTATGAGTAAGACCAGTCCTACAACTAGGAGAACGGTATGGGTCGATTACCCCCATCCTCCATTAAGGGACGTGAGCCATCGGGAGCAGGAGTCATCTGCTCGGGAGCAGGCGGTCATATAGCTGCCTTCATACCATTTATTAAACCAGTAATATTTTCGGACTCATCAGGAACATTAATACAGCATGAGGTACCTAACGTTTTGCAGACGCCCCCTCTCTCGGCCGTCAGGATGTCTAGTACTAATCGATTTTGTGTCACTGCTTCCTAGCCGCCATTAACTCAGAGTTAATGAGTGCTAGGCCTTCCTCCGTCTCATTTGCGAATACACCATATGCGAAGATGTTCTGCGAGTGTGTACCCATTCCAATGCAGAGGGATGCCCCTTCGAGTTCTGCAATTGCTGCCTTTTAGGGTGAACACTGTTGTGTTGGTGGACAGTATCGTCGTGTAGCAGCATCCCTTTCTCCCCGGGGGAGTGGTGGTACCCTTTCTCGCCACCTGCCCATATTATACCTGCCATTAGATTAGATTGCTTACAGTGTGGAAACAGGTTTTCCGGCCCAACAAGTCCACACACACCAGCCGAAGTGCAACCCACCCATACATTTACCTAACACCTAACACTACGGGCAATTTAGCATGGCCCATTCATCCGACCTGCACATCTTGGTGACTGTCGGAGGAAACTCACGTAGACACAGGGAGAATGTGCAAACTGCACACTGTCAGTCGCCTGAGGCGGGAATTAAACCGGGGTCTCTGGCGCTGTGAGGCAGCAATGCTAACCACTGTGCCACCGTGCCGCTCATGGTCTGACCATTGATAAAGGAACAAGCAATGTTTATGATCGTATCATTTGCGTATGTTGCTGTACAAGAGTCATTGTTCAAGTACAGCGTCAAGCTACACTGGGAGATACCCAAAAGGAGTCTCCCCCGATTGGTGCAAATACACGTTTCTCCCGTGCAATCCACTATCTGGAATGCTGTGGTCGGTAGCGAGTCAGGCTTGGGGCTGTAGTTAGCCTGGAGTTCGGATGGTGACACGAGATTTGCCCAAATTGCCCCCCACTGTCAGGGCCAGGCTAGTGGACTCACGTGGAAGCAGACAGCTGGCATTTCTCGCCAGGCTCTCAGTAATTTGCTGGGCAGACTACCTTTGGGCTGTGTGCAAACATATCCAACAAGTATAGCCAATCTCTAATCTCACGTTTTGTCTTATGACCAAAGCAGATGCTCTGTTCCCTTCACATCTCGTAATGGCCCTTCGCAGCTCACAACTTACTGTCGTCGCATTTCCGCCATTTATCTCCAGCAGGCAAATTCCCATCCTGCTTTAAATTCGCTCTCTAGCCACGGCCGTCTCCCTTCGGGTTCGGGTGTGTCATTAATGACCTTTGCCCGTCTTGGGGTTAGGTCCATGATCTGGTTTGATTGGTTGCCATGCCCCAGTGCTCCTATCGTCTGTAGTACATTCTGCACTGCTCTCGGAGGGTGGGGGTGGGGCGACTAAACCAGTATATTCACCTGTCTACAGATGTCGGAGAAGGATCTATCTATTCCACACCACGAGACTCCCTCATTGCTCTTCTGAGTCTTACTTTGATCATAGAATATCTATTTCCCATGTCAGGTGCCCCATTTGCCGTGGTGGCTACTACTAAGTGCCAGTCACCTGCGCGGCATGGATCCCTGCATAAATCTTAATTATCGAATTTATAGTCGTCCTTGTTACTGAACGGCTATGGGTCGCATGTAAAGATCTATTTCGTCCTATCAGTTTCATGCAGTAACACAACATCTCATCCTCACAGCGGCCTGTTATCTGGCTTCCCTTCCGTCTCGGGACAATTCTCGTGTTTGGCGGCCTAACAAAAAACATCTCAAACGGGCTAAGATTAGCTCTCCCTCTCCTCCTAGATCTCATACACATTAGCACAATTGGAAGTGCCTTTGTCCATGTCATCCCTAGTTCCTCACAGCATTTTGTCAATTTATTTTTTATGGTAGAATTTTCTCTTTCCGCTGCCCTACCCCTCGTTTGGTGGTAGGCACAGTGTTATCTCATGTTTATTCCCAAATACTCACAAATCTGCTGTAGGGCATTATGGACAAATGGTGTCCCACTGTCACTACTAAGCCTCGGATGTAGGTTTGCTCGCTGAGGTGTAGGTCTGATATCCAGACGTTTCATTACCTGCCATATGTAGGTTAGTGGGCTAGTGTAGGTTAGGTGGGCTTGGATCGGCGCAACATCGAGGGCCAAAGGGCCTGTACTGCGCTGTATTTTTATATGTTCTATGTTCTATGTGACATCATCAGTGACGAACTGCAAGTGAAAAGAAGCTGTCGTCTCCTGCTTTCTAGTAATATGTTTGTCTAGGATGGGGTTCCTGGGGTTTGTGGTGATGCCATTTCATGTTCGTTTTCTGAGGGGTTGATAGATGCTATCTACATATAAGTCTTTTTTTATGGCGTTGATGTTGGAGTGCTAGACCTCAAGGAATTCTCTGGCATGTCTTTGCTTAGTCTGTCCCAGGACAGATGTGTTGTCCTAGTCGAAATGGTGTTATTGTTTCATCCGTGTGAAGGGCTACGATGGAGAGAGGTTCGTGTCTTTTTGTGGCTACCTGGTGTTTTGTATCCTGGTGGCTAACTTTCTTCCTGTTTGTCCTACGTAGTGTTTGTGGCAGTCGTTGCATGGAATTTTATAGATGACGTTGGTTTTGTCCATGGGTTGTACTGGATCTTTTAAATTTGTTAGTTTTGTTTGACACTGTTGGTTGGATTCCGAGGAGTCTTAGTAGTCTGGCTGCCACTTGTGAGACTTCATTGATGTATGGAAAGGTCGATA
>NW_025207805.1:0-8630 GCF_004010195.1 Chiloscyllium plagiosum | reverse complement strand
TCATTTACCGGCTGCTGGGCTGCCGTCCTTGCCGCTGAGTCTGCCCTTGCATTTCCTTGAGAAACGGAATCGTTATATTTCGTGTGGGCATCATATTTACACACAGCGATTGATTTAGGCAATAGGACCGCTTCCAAGAGGTCAGAAATCTGATCACGGTGTGTGATCGGCTTTCCGGTGAACGTCAAGAAGTCCCTGTAATTCCACAGGGTTCCAACATCATGTGCAACTCCGAATGCGTATCTGCTATTGGTTAAATATTCGCTGTGTTTCCCTTAACAAATTTACATGCCTCAGTCAAGGCAATCAGCTCCGCTGCTTGCGCTGACAGTTGAGAAGCGAGTGATCCCGCTTTGAATACCTGAAGCGTAGTTGCTACAGCATGCCCAATAAAATTCTGGCCTATCTCCTTGCTCCTGAATGCTGACACATCCACAAAAGAAAACCCTGCCATATTTGGATTCTGAAGTGGTGAATTCTGGAAGTCATTAATTACAATGATACAACCATGTGGGTCTCCGTCTCCTTCTCTAGTGAGAGGATTAGCAGCATTAAGGATGTTACATCGTTTTATTGCAATATGAGGCTTCTCCAATAACACAGTATTGTATCTGAGTCAACGCGCTGCCGACGTATGTGCTGTCTTTTCCTCGGAAAGCAGTAAGGATACTGCATGTGCGATCCGTTTGGTTAAGTCGCCGTAGCCGATTATGTCCCTGGACACTGCAACAGCCTTTTCAGCTGCAACCACAGCTCGCAGGCATTTACGCAATCCTGCCGCCATGAAGACTAGCTTAGCCCAAAAATAAGCTGCCAGCCTGAATTTTCCCCCATGATCCTGCAACAACACAGGTGTCCTGCAGCCATGTTTCTCATCTACCGTTTGACAGAAGGCTTATTTGGATTCGGAATCCCCAGTGTAGGTGGACTTTGAACCGTCTTTTTCAATTCAGCTCGGCAGCTGGGATCCATTGCAACGGACCTTGGTTCTGCTACCCTTTTCCATGGGCCATGTCACTTCAGGGCGCCTCAAGATTTGTGTAATGTGGGATAAACGTTCTTCAGTCGGAGCGTATCCCCAAAAAGGACAGCAATTGTTTCTTCATGTGAGGCCTTGGAATTTGCTGAACTTGCACTCTGTCTTCACCAATGGCCTTCCCTTGTTCAGATATTAAGTGGCTGAAGAACTTCATCTGTTATTGCATAAATCGAAGCTTTGCGAGACTGGCTTTGTGCCGTTCCCTCGTGCAATGCAAAGGAATCCTTCTCACATTGTTCCTCTGTCGGTGCTAGTATTAAGCAATCGTCTACAGACCCAGGGGTTAAAACAAGAGTCTCCAGACTCCTGCGTAGAGCCTAATTATATATGGTGGGTGACTCACAGTAAGATTGACAAAGTAGTGTGAACTCATAAGATTTCCCTTTGAATGAAAAAGCGAAAGAGAATTGACGATCTGAATGCACCGTTACACTAAAGAATGTATTTGCTAAATCCACAGCAGGGAACCATTTGCTGTCCGATCTAAATTGAACTGATACAGTACAGGGTTCGGGAACATTTGATGCGTGCGGGACAACACTGTTATTGACTGCCTGTAGGTCTTGAACAAACCTGCATTCCTCCGGTTCACTTGGAATTTTTGCCTTTTGGAGCAGAAAAATGGGAGTTCTCACCGGTGAGTTTACATCGGGGATTATCTCTCTAGCCTTTGGGAAGGATTGAAAGACTGGAGTAACTACGTCCATGGCCTCGGGTTTTAACGGGTATTGTGCCCTGCAAGGACGATACTCCGACTTCGTGGTTACTCCTATTGGTTCACAACCTCGTAAAAGCCCCAAATCATGTTTTCCTTTTACGCATAATTCAGTAGGGACCGTTATTAATCTTGGGAGAAGGAAGTTTATCTTAGGGAAATGCCAGGCCAGCCTTCTAGGCTCTTCAGGGCTAGCGGGGATTACCTCGACTGTTCTATTGCCTGAGATGAACAAATTAATTTCTGCCAATATATCCGCACATCTGCATTAAACCACACACTCACATCGTCCCAGAACACCCAACATTTCGTTCTTTATGCCTTTAGTACCCATGGCCCCAAATCCTGCCACCAGTCACTGGACACCTTCGCCAGTGACACGTGAGGAGCAAAGCCTTCCACATCAAAAATATAGAGTTTACTTGCCGTCACAGGTACTTTACATAAGTTCACACTGACTGCACATCTGCCATCCCTTCAATAAAATTCGCACAATAACAACTGGCCTGGTTTTACCAATCTCCTGAACCAATACTTCTCTTATGGTTCCTCAGGGCCATCGTGGTGTATGTGTGCTGTGCTAGGCAGTGCAGCATATTCCCGCAAAAAAAAAAAACGGTGTTAATAGGATTAACATGGTTACCTGCTTCCAGGGCGAGTGAATTGCTCAATGAACTCATTGCTCTCTGGCTTAATCGCCACTCATAGACATACACAAGGAGTCGTGGGTTGTTTTTTTGCAGTTTACACTTGTGAATCTTCCCTTTGAATTACCTGCAAGCCCGTCGGAGTACTGAGCAAATACAACCCCAGCCTCACTATGAGATCCCGAGCCATCAAATGTAAAGGACAGAATTCAGCTAACAAAATTGAGAATTAGAATGTATACACATTACTGATTTCACACAATATGGGTGCGGTAAAACTCTCTCATATCACGAGGCCTGATGCCTCCATTGAGATGAGGAACATTCCACTCATCTTTATTGGCGTCAACTCTCTGAACTGTCTTGATTTGAGGAGTAAATGTGCTGACCATGTATCTACCAAAAAGGTAACTGGTGTACCTTCCACATATAACATAGAGGTAGGCATCGACATATACGCATCATTGTTATATTGAACATATTGTCCACACTTCGCAATCTCAATGTTCAATATAGAGTTGGGACACATCTCAGTGCCTGTTAGGTTAGTAGAAGAGATTAGCATAAGGGATTATTCGTTGCCAAGTATAAAGGAAAGAGGTTTACCTGTACCTTGTGGCCTGCCCACCTCAACCTCAGTCGTCCCCTGTCAGTCACCATGCTGTCCAGCCTCCAGACCGATTGAGGCTGTCTATGCGGGCACTGTCTCGACCAGTAGTCCATTGCTCCGCAAACAAAGCACCAGCCAGATCTATCTCTGCAAGCGCAATTCAGCGATCCCTTCCTCTTTTGCGAACTCCACCCGTGCCTCTCTCTTTTCCCGCAGTTCCTCCCTCCAACGGCTGAACGAACATTTGCATCATAATAAGCTGAGGTTTATGTGATTGCTGTTCCAACTTTAATTTCCGGTTATGGTACTCTTGAGCCAGCAATTTTTCAGCATGTATCACGTATTGTTCTATCTAATTCAGCTTCCCCGGGTCCCAGGTAATACACGTATATTGTTACCTATTTTGTTGTTTCATACTTCATTCCATTGATGAAGCTGCTCCTCAGGTATGCCTCATATGGTGTGATCTCTGCCGTCGTTATGTCCTTGGGTGGTATCAGTCCACAATAGACGTTACCGACTTTCGTGAGGTGCTTAAGGTACTGGGACATTGTCTCGACTTCTTTAGGGATTCTTTTCGATTGATTGTGGGCACCAATATGCTATTGTGATTCAGCAGAACCTGAGGCGGCGACTGTTGACTTGAAATCTTCGCGAAGTGGATCTCCTACGGGACTGTAGCTCTTTGAGGGCACCCATTAAGGTCAGGATCTGATCCAGTCTTAAGACACTGTACAGCTTCATTTGGTTGTTTTCCGTGTGTGTGCATGTGCGCTGGTGTTTGTACGTGTACTTGATCTATCTTTTATTCGAGATTTTCTTTCCCTGAAATCAGGCTCAGCCTTCAACATGTTATAAGCACTCCAATTCACAGGTTCTATTTTACCCTTCCGTTTCTCCTTCTCTCTCTCCTCCAACGGTGACCTCAACATTTGCAACTGCATGTTACTAAACCTTCCTTCAGCCAGAAAAACACATTCCTTGATTTACATTTTTAACTGCTTTACAGAATCTGGGCCATAATTATTTAGCATATATTGTATTTTTTCTTGACCATTCCGAGTTGGCTGTCGACCCTCTTTTTGTTCGCTCTTGCTGGAGCCGATTTTCATGGATATTGGAAAAGTGTTCATCTCTCTCTGCCTGTCTCTCTGCCTGTATATCTGTCTATCTCTCTCTCTCTCTCTCTCTCTCTTTGCCAATGTAACTTGCTTTTACCTCCGGAGGTCCCCTCTCATTGGGCGCGTCCGCCTCATTGCCTTGGTTTTCACAAACCAAGAACCCACGTAACTGATACAGCTTTGGCGACTCCTTCGCTGCCCATGGTGGCTCCAAGTCTCAAACCACCATTAATCTTGCTGTCTCTGAAACTGTCGAGAGACGGCAATCCTTTCCCTTGAGTTTTACTCGAATACCGCGCGAGAAGTCACTGGTCCCTCTACCTGGTTCATTTATTCTCTTCGAACGAGTCTCTATGTCGAATTACTTTAGCCACAACTCTTCCCCCGACCCTATACGATTCGGAACGCGACTCTGGGGCGATCCATTTATCCCCAGTCCTCTCACGCAAAGGGGCCAATTCAGCACTCGAGATGACGTGAAAGAACTTCAAGGCAGTGGCGCATACACCTCCTGGGAATCTTCAAAATCTTACCCAGTCGCAGGGTCCCAGGCGAGCCCCCTAGTTTCCTGCCGTGGAAATTCAATCGACTCAACGCAAATGCTACCAAGAGCAAAGAAAAAGTTTATTTTTGAAATTTGCAGAGTGGACCCGACACATTTGCAAGACGCCTCATAAAATGGACGCCTGACGGTTTTCACATATTCCCTTTATACTATATATTGTCTTGCCTTATCACACCTCAAGCCTGAAAGCTGGATCAATCGAGTTCCTTTCCACACATAGAGTTGCTTTTTCTAATATAATATAATAGATTATTGGCCTTGAGAGTCAGCTGTAAAATAGGTTGAACTTTACATTTTTTCTGTCTTTTTGCAAAGTTAGGTCCATACTTCTTTGTTTCAACCATGCTTTCACAGATTTCATTTTCAATTACAGGGGATCAGGCTGACAGTGACTCAATAAGTGTGATGGAGTGATGATGACAGCGACACAATGAGGGTGAGGTGTCAGCGTGGTAGTGACGTAGACTGTGTGAGTGGATCAGGCCGATAGTTACGCAGTGAGGGGGGTCAGAGTGATAGTGATGCAGTAAGTCTGTGGGATCAGACCGATAGTGACGCATTAAGTGTGAGGTGGTCAGGGTGATAGTGAAGCACTTCGTGTGAGGGGTCAGTGTGACAGTGACGCAGAAAGAGTGAGTTGTCAGGCTGATAGTGACGCAGTAATTGC
Organism: Chiloscyllium plagiosum; assembly: GCF_004010195.1. NCBI lineage: Eukaryota > Metazoa > Chordata > Chondrichthyes > Orectolobiformes > Hemiscylliidae > Chiloscyllium > Chiloscyllium plagiosum. The sequence continues at coordinate 3,266 of NW_025207805.1, read as the reverse complement.
AAGGAGATCAGGCTGTTAGTGATGCAGTAAGTGTTACTGTGTCAGGCTGATTCCGACGCATAAAGTGGGAGGGGACAGGATGATAGTGACACAGCAAGTGTGATGGTGTCAGGCAGAGACTGACGCAGTGAGTGTGAGACATTCAGGGTAATAGTGAGGGAGTACGTGTGTGCGTTCAGGCTGGTAGTGATACAGTAAGTTGAGAGCATCAGGCTGATAGTGGCCAATAAAAGTGAGGTGTTAGGGGAATAGTGACGCAGTAAGTGTGAGGTGTCAGGCTGTTAGGGATGCGGTAAGTGTGAGGGGTTAGTCTGATAGTGAAGCAGTAGGTGTGAGGGGGTCAGGCTGATAGAGACGCAGCAAGTGTGGTGGGGTCAGGTTAATAGTGTCATAGTATGTGTGAGGGGTCAGGCTGATAGTGATGCACTGTGTGTCCGTGAGTGAGAGTGATCCTAAAGCAGGAAGTGAGAGGGGACAGGGTGATAGTGACGCAGTGAGTGTGAGGGGGTCAGCGTGATGGTGACGGAGTAAGTGTGAGTGTAAAGGCTGATATTGATGCAGGAAGTTGAGGGCGTCAGGCTAATACTGGCCAGTACGTGTTAAGTGACAGGGTGATAGTGATGCAGGAAATGTGACGAGTCAGAATGATAGACGTGGTGAAATTGTGAGGGGTCAGGCTGATAGTGATGCGGGAAGTGTGCGAGTGTCAGGCTGATAGTGACGTGACAGTGACGCAGATGCTTTCAGGGGGTCAGGTTGTAGTGATACAGTAATTGTGAGGGGTCAGGGCGATAGTGACGCAGTGACTGTGAGATGTCAGTGTGATAGTGACGCAGAACATTTGAGGGGCCAGGCATATAGTGATGCAGTATGTTCAAGGGGTCTGGGTGACAGTGATGTAGATGCATTTAGGGGGTCAGGTTGTCGTGATGCAGTCATTGTGAGGGGTCAGGGTGATAGTGACGCAGTGACTGTGAGATGTCAGTTTGATAGTGACGCATAAAATTTGAGGGGCCAGGCTTATAGTGATGCAGTATGGGCAAGGGGTCTGGGTGACAGTGATGTAGATGCATTCACAGGGCCAGGTTGTAGTAAAGCTGTAAGTGTGAGTGTCTCAGGCTGATAGTGATGAAGTAAATGCGAGGGGCTAAGGTGGATAGGGATGTAGTAAATGTGCAGGGGTAGTGCTAGAAGTGACGCAGTAAATGTGAGTGTTGAAGCTGATAGTGACGCATTAAGTTTGAGGGGATCATGCTGATCTTGACGCAGTAAGTGTGACGTTGTCAGGATGATAGTTACGCTGTAGGTGTATGGGAGCACAATGATCTTGACGCAGTAAGAGTGGGGAGTCAGGGTGATAGTGTCGCAGTGAGCATGAGTGGGTAAGTCTGATAGTGATGCAGTATATGTGAGGGAATCAGCATGGTAGTGGCGCAGTATGTGTGAGATGGTCAGGCTGATATTGATGCAGTTAGTGTGTTGGGGTCAAAGTGAGTGTGACGCAATAGGTGTAAGCGGTTCAGGATGATAGTGACACAGTGGGTGTGAGATCCCAGTGTGATAGTGATGCAGTAAGTGTAAGGGGTCAGGATGACAGTCACACTAAGTGTAAGGCCTTCAGTGTGATAGTGCCGCAGCAAGTGTGGGGTGTCAGGGTGTAAATGACGTCGTAAGTGAGAGAGGAGCATTGCGATAGTGAAGCATAAAGTGTGAGGGGGTCAGTCTGATAGTGACACAGTCAATTTGATGGGGCATTGTTTTAGTGACAAGATAAGTGCGTGGCGTCAGTCTGATACTGACACAATAAATGTGATGGAGTCAGGCTGATAGTGACACAGTAAATGTGAGGGGTCAGACTGATAGTGACACAATAAGTGTAAGGATTCAGGGTGATAGTAACATGGCAAATGTGAGGCCGTGACTGAAAGTGACGCAATAAGTGTGTGGCGGTTAGGCTGATGGTGACGCAGTAAAAATAAGGCCGGCAAGGTGAAAATGGCAAAGCCTGTGTGAGTGGGTCAGGGTGATAGTGATGCAGTAAATGTGAGGAAGTCAGGGTGAGAGTGACGCAGTAAATGAGAGAGGATCAGAGTGAGAGTGACGCAGTAAGTCTGAGGGGTCAGACTGATATTGACGCAGTAAGTATGAAGGGGTCAGACTGATAGTGACACAGTCAGTGTGACGGGGGAGAGTTTTAGTTACACAGTAAGTGCGAGGCGTCAGACTGAAACTGATACAAAAAGTGTGAGTGGGTCAGGATGATAATGACGCAGTACGTCTGAGGGGTCAGGCTGATTGTGACGCAGTCAGTGTGATGGGGCAGAGTTTTACTAGCATGGTAAGTGTGAGGCGTCAGTCTGATACTGACACAAAAAGTGTGATGGAGTCAGGCTGATAGTGACGCACTAGGTTTTAGGAATGAGGGTGATATTAAAATAGGAAGTGCGAGGGCGTCACTGATAGTAACGCAATATGTGTGTGGCTGTCAGGCTGATGGTGACGCAGAAAAAATGAGGATGTCAAGGTGAAACTGGTGCAGTAAGTATGAGCATGGCAGATCGACAGTGATGCAGTAAGTGTGAGGGGTACACGCTGATATTGAGGCATGCAATTGTGAGGGGCCAGGTTGATAGTGACGCTGTGTGCCCGCGGGTCCGGCTGATAACGACGCAGAAAATGTGAGTGTCTCAGTGTGACAGTGACGTATTACGTGTGAGAGGGTCAGGGTGATAATGACAGAGAAAGTGTGAGGGGGTCAGGTTGATAGTGATGCTGTAATTGTGAGCTTGGTCAGCGTGATAGTGAGGGGCTCAGGCTGATAGCGACACAGCAATTGTGAGGGGGTCAGGGTAGAAGTGACGCAAAACGTGTGAGCGGGTCAGGCGAATAGTGATGCAGTACGTGTGAGGTATCAGGCCGATAGTGACGCAGTTACGGTGAGAGTGTTGGTGTGCTAGTGACGCAGTAAGTGTGAGCCGCTCAGGATGATAGTGACGCAATACGTGTGAGGTTTCAGGTCGACACCCATGCGGTAAGTGTGACGTGTTCAGGGTGACAGTGACGCAGACACTTTGAGGGTGTCAGATTGAGAGTGACACAGGAAATGTGAGGGGACAGGTTGACAGTGACACAGTAAGTGTAAGGGGTCAGGCTGATAATGATATGCTAATTGTGATGGAGTCAGGATAATAGTGTGCAGTGAGTATGCATGTCAGCGTGATAGTGACACACACGGTGTGAGCGGGATAGAGTTATAGTGATGCAGC
>NW_025207804.1:6046-13517 GCF_004010195.1 Chiloscyllium plagiosum | reverse complement strand
GACGGTACACCTGTGTTCACTTTGTGCAAAGTTATTTCTGACTAAACCCTGTGCTGTTTGGCAATGGCCATTCAAGGAACTGACACCATACATGGCAGCTCAGGATGTTCAGCTCCTTCTGGATGGATGACATTTTTCCTGCTGTTCAAGTCACTGGATCAAGGGGAGGTGGTTTATTGGAGATCACATTTAGATGCTGACGAACCCCAGACTGTTTTGTAGCGATTGCGGGATGGAAAGTATGTTGGGGATGGGAGTGAGGGAGTATTGAAGGGACTTGTTGTCAGCTTGCGCTTGAAATGTTATAAATGGTTGCAGTGACAATAACACTGAAATGACCATTCCCAAGTCCATTGTAAATGTCAGGGATGCTGCACCGACACTACTGCCTGGGACAGATGTGGCCCAGTGTGTTTTACAGCAGGGCTGTAACACAGTGGATACAACTCTTTGGTGCAATAACATCCTGTGGCTTCAATCCCAAAATGGTTTACTTGAAGGAAAATGTTACTGTTGTTGTAATCGTTGGCAAGCTATCAAGCAAATTTACTTCTGTAGCTGATAGCACCGTGTAAGTTTCAGAGAACACACGTTACTCTCATAATGCCAGAGGTTCGTACAATACAGAACACAAAATGTTACTCTCATTATGTGTTGCTCTCATAATGCCAGAGGCTAGTACAATGCAGAACATTGAGTGTCGTGGGGCACGAGCATTCTGTGAGCGGCTCACTGGGAGTTTTTTTTTAATTCTTGTCCTGGCTTTACTTCCCCAGGGGATCCTTCTCTTTGGTGTTGGGTGCTGGCTCAATGCCGATACACTGCTGTGCATGACCAATACATTTAACCCTTAACTTACTGCGTACTTAACTGGGACAGTTCCAGTTCCTCATACATAATATTAATGTATGCAGGTAACATTTCCAAACTAACTCTGTGTGTAAATCCTCAACTGAGAGGAAAGTCAATCGTTTGTCTGTAGCTGACGGGCCATCTACATTATCCAGTGATTGACTGGAATGTTCTGTGCTGTTGATCGAGATCTCCAGGAATCAGTCTGAGTGAAGGTATCCCTGATTGTAGAATTGTACAGAATGTGGATCCCAATCCGCAGGCTGGACACACTGATTGCTGTGGACTCATGTTGCTGGGAAGATGGGTCATTGTAGAATTGTATTGATTGGCATAAACTGCTCCAATAGCAATTTTTGACCCAGCGGTATCTATAAATGTAGCATTGTAGTAAATGTGGAGCACTGACATGTGACGCCAATTACATGTTTTACTGGGAATATCTTTCACTGGAGAACTTTAATGCATGTGGGTCAATAACCTGAAGGGAACATCGGATTCCAATGACAATGTGATTCAGTGAAGTCTTTCGATTTAAATTTTACTGAGTGTGGGTTCCTACTCAAAAGGGAACAACTAACCCCAGTGTGCAAGTGTTACTTGGAGCATCTCTCAAAGTAAAGTGTGGGTTACTAACTGCAGAAGAACAAATTACCCCAGTGGTCCCGCAGAAGTAGAAATGTCCCTGATAATAGAATTTAACTGTTTGGCGGGAACTTAATGAAGTGGAACATCTGACCGCAGTGGGAACTAGGTCCATAATAATATAAGCGATGCAGTGCTTCATTTATGTTACATTCCCCATTTCTGTTCTGCCCATTGATGGAGCTCCCAGTGTAGTTTGTAAATATATAATGGATTGTCAATGGGAAAATCTTCACAGCTGGTTGTATATGTTTGGTGTTAAGTTTACAAAGTATCATGTCCCAATGAAGAGAAACAGTTGTGACATTTTTCATCAAGTGAAAATGGCAGAGCAACAATGTTCATTCAGTAAAATGACCAATAGAAGTATTATATTCAGTCGACTAATATTTTGGTACTGATCAATCTTCCAGCAAGTTTAGGGCAAGTTGAGGGACATGGCTACGCTAATTTATTATCTGTACATTAATAAGGATGATGATAGAGCTGGAAATGTTGACACTGTTTCTCATCTATACCTGGTTTGATTTGGATGAACAATGTTTTTGTATCTGTAATGTATAATCTTTCCACAGTCAATCTTCCAGTGTTTGGTGCTGTTTGCTTTGTGATGTGTATCCCCCTTGTGAGGAAGGGGTTTTGAATAGGACGGTGCATCAATCGTATCAAAATAAAAATACGAATAGTAATAGCAAGAAAAATACCTCTTTCAGAAAATAACTAACTTTAGTCTCTGCAATATTATGACAATGGTTTATAATTGAGTTGGAGTGAATTGCTTAGAATCAGCAGGAAGAATAGAGAACTTTTAGCGTAGTATTTTTACATGCCATACAATTCTCCCCATCACGATGTGTTCTAACCCGGAATAAGTATTCCTTATCAATGCCAATGATGCTATTGCAGTGTCCTTCATTCGCGAAATAAGATTTCCATGTTTGTATCACAAAGTCCTTTATCCTCTGTATACATCTGTACACTCTAGGTCATTAACACAACTTGCAAATCCCATTTCCAGAACGGTGAACACTTTTCTTCTTTTTATGTGATAATGAAAGACATTCTGGACCTTGGTTGCTTGGTTTTTGTACCATAGCCTGACCTTCCAGCACAAACGTGTGCCTTTTTAAAATTTATTCAATTGTGGGATGTGGGTGTCGTTGGCTGGACCCAGCATTTATCGCCTTTCCCTCGTTGACCTTGAAAAGGTGATGGTGAGTTGCCTTATTGCACCTCTCCGGTCCTCCTGCTCTGATGTCTAAGGAAGGGATTTCCAGGATTTTGACCCAGTGACAGTGAATGAACGGTGATATCTTTCCCAGGCAGGATGGTGATGCCTTAGAGTGGATTGTGAAGGTGGTGACGTTCCCAGGTGTCTGCTGCCCTTATCCTTCTCGATGGAAGTGGTTTTGGGTTTGGAAGATGCTATCCGAGCGTTTTTATGGAGTATTTTTCCAGTGCATTATTGTAGATGATACACACTGCTATTACTGAGCATTGATCATGGAGGCAGTGAATTCCTGTGGATTTGGTCCAATTAATTGGGCGGCTTATTCCTGGATGGTGTTGAGCTTCTTGAGTGTTGTTGGTGCTGCACCTATTCAGGCAGGTGAGGAGTATTCCATCACACTCCTGTGGGTTGTAGATGGTGGACAGGTTTCAGGAAGTCAGGAGGTGAGTTACTCACTGCTATATTCCGAACCTCTGACCTGTTCTTGGAGCCATTGTGTTTATGCAGTGAATTCAGTTGAGTTTCTGGTCAATGGCAATAAAAAAGTCAGTTTTATTCATTAACGAGATGGTTCTAATTGCTTTCATTTCCTGTATCGGTTCAGCCTTGTACTTCACGAGTTTATTCGAAAAAGAGTTTTTGCTACTTATTTCTGTGTGTAACAGGTATCCTTTGTTGATTCATTCAGTCCATGAAAAATTATTAAAATTCCTGACATCAACAATATCACAATGGTAACCATAAATCTCTTTCGACACCATTTCACAATCCTGCGACCTCCAGCATTCAGAACAACAAGAACAGCAGTTGCAGAGAAACATCATAAATGCAAATTCCTTTTCAAACCACATTTCCCGGAGACTTTGATATATATTGTCATTCCCTCACTGTGACTGGGTAAAAATTCTCCAACTTTCACCAAAAACATGGTAGGTTTTCCTCCACCAGAGGGAATGCAGGTGTTCATAAAGGCAGGTCATCAACAACATCACAAAGGCAGTTCGACCCGAATCATGAATACTGGCCTCGCCACTCCCATTCCACGAGTAATTTTAAAACTCATCACTTTCCCCAAATCTGAAAGAGGATATCACTGAAAACGAAGGGTGATTAGTGTACAGTGGAGAGCCTCAGATGCAGAGAGCGGGAAACATAGAAACATTTGAAAAAGTTGCAGGAGTAGTCTATTTGGCCCTTCGAGCCTTCACCACCATTTAATATAATCGTGCAAGCTCAGTCTCCCCCTTACACTTTCTCTCCATACCCTTTGATCCCTTCAGCTGCTAGAGCCATACCTCGCTCCCTCTTGAATATTTCTAAAAACATGTTCTCAACAGCTTTCTGTGGATGAGAATTCCACAGGATCACAACTCCATGAGTGTAGTAACTCTACCTCATCTCTATCCTGAATGGCTTACGAGGAGAAAGTGAGGGCTGCAGATGCTGGAGATCAGAGTGGAGAGTGTAGTGCTGGGAATTCACAGCATGTCTGGCAGCATCCGGGGAGCAGGAGAATCGACATTTTGAGCATAAGCTCTTTATCAGGAATGGCTGAATGGCTTGCCTTGTATTCTTAAACTGTGACTCCCACTTCTTAGCATCATCCTGCAGCTTCTGAACATCCTTCTCACAGTTCACACCGCCACCCAGCTCAGTGTGGTCTGCATATTTGGAGATATTGCATTCTATTCCTTCATCCAAATGATTAATGTATATTCTGAACAGGCAGGGTCCCAGCACTGAACCCTGGGGTGCCCCACTCATCACTGCCTGTCACTCTTGAAGAGGGCCCGCTTATTCAGCTCTCTGCTTCCTGTCTGCCAACCAGTTCTGTATCCATGTCAATTCTCTAACTCTGATACCACAAGCATTAATTTTCCTCACGAATCTCTCATGTGGAACGTTGTCAAAAGCTTTTGACAGTCCAGATACACATCATTCACTGATTCACCCTTGTCACCCAGGTCCAAGGTGAAGAGCTTTCAGGGCATCAGCTCCCCCGAGTGGATAATCTTGTCATAGCTTATTTTGGCACGCCTAATGATTTTCCTAACTCCTGTTGCTCTCAAAGCCAGAAGACAGATCCTTTTCCCTCGATTGTGTTAAATATTGATTGGTATGAGCATCCAACTTGGGACATGGTGGTTGGATTCACTACTGAATATTTCCATGGCTCATATTGTCAGGGCGTTCAGAGGGAGACACTCAATGCCCGACCATCTGTTCACCCAAATGGTGCAAGACACAATGTAGAGTGATTGATTGCCAATATTCTATAGTTCATGTCATGTGGTGTACTCTTCTGGAGACAGTCTCAACTATGGAGGCTTCAAAAGTGAATGAATGTATTTTGCAAACAATGTCATTGTTAGGTTTCTCCTGTATGTTGTTTACCGCTTGCTGGTGTCGTTGTGCAGATGTTATGGTCTTATGGGAAACTCTACTCAGTCAGAGTCACTGACAAAGCAAGTGATTTCATCCACTGTCGAATAAAAAAAAACTACAATGAGTACATGACAGTATTTCTGAGAATAATCTTCTCCTCATGCTCTTATCTATATTATTTTCAAGTGAAAATAATTCGTTTATAGAGGGTTTATTGCTCTGGTTCAGATTATTTAAACTTCACATAATATGGAACAACAATTATCTTTGTGTGAAAAACCTTTGCTTACAAACAAAGAACAGCCAGGGAATTCCTAGAAGCATGGCACTCATCCACAAACTCCATCAACAACTACATCGACCTGGACCCAATATACCGGCCACGACAGTGGACAGCTGAAACTGCCAACCGGAAGCGGCAGGGACAGGCCACTAAAAATGCCGGAGGAAACACCACAGAAGCGCTTCACAGGAGGCTCCCACGTACTGAGGATGTCACCTACACAGGGGACGAAACGTTTGCAACAAAAATGCCCAGCTCGGCGTACAGAACCACAACAAAGAGCACCCGAGCTACAAATCTTCTCCCAAACTTTGAACCTTTGCTTACAGCTTGGGCGCAGTCACTGAGATATTTGCCCAGTAACTTCGCATCTCTTTCTCTCTCTCTCTCTCTTACAGTTAGTCTGGTGTCGATTGTACTCGTGGCTTGGGGTAACTGTGGTCTTTCTCAATGCACCACTCGGTATTTGGTGGCCATGGCAATATCTGATCTAGTCTTCATTATATTTGATGTCATACTTGATCAGTTTGCTTACTATTATTATCCACAGTGTTTCCTTGACATCACTCCTGTCTGTATTATTGTTTATGCCATGAACCGCGTGACCATTGATTGTTCTGTCTGATTCACTGTCAATTTTTCTTTTGATCGATTTGTTGCCATTTGTTTACATCAGATGAAATCTCAGTATTGCACAGAGAAAACTGCAACAAGGGTTCTCGCAACAATATTTATTTCGTTTTCTGTGAAAAATATTCCTATCTATTATCGATTTAAACCTGGAAAGATCATCAACAATGTTCTGTGGTACTGTTATAATAGCCAGAGGTATTATAATGACAGTTGTTGGACAAGTTTTAAGTATTTTGAATTTTTTTTAACACCATTTCTCCCATTTACTTGCATTCTCTTTCTGAATGCTCTGATGGTCAAACATATCATTGAGGCCATTCAGATGCATATGGGACTGAGGGGTCAGACAAACATGGAAAATGAACCAGAGATAGAGAGCCGACAGAATCCTCTCATTTTACTCTTTGCTATATCCATCAGCTTCACCCCTCTCTGCTTGGGGTATATTTTCTGGTGGCCATGGCAATATCTGATCTAGTCTTCATTATATTTGATGTCATACTTGATCGGTTTGCTTACTGTTATTATCCACGGTGTTACCTGGACATCATTCCTGTCTGTAGTATTGTTTATGCCATGAACCGCGTGACCATTGATTGTTCTGTCTGATTCACTGTCACTTTTTCTTTTGATCGATTTGTTGCCATTTGTTTGCATCAGATGAAATCTCCGTATTGCACAGAGAAAACTGCAACAAGGGTTCTCGCAACAATCTTTATTTCGTTTTCTGTGAAAAATATTCATATCTATTATCGATTTAATCCTGGAAAGGTCATCAACAATGTTCCGTGATACTGTTATAATAGCCAGAGGTATTATAATGACAGTCGTTGGACAAGTTTTAAATATTTTGAATTTTTTTTAACACCATTTCTCCCATTCACTTGCATTCTCTTTCTGAATGCTCTGACTGTCAAACATATCATTGAGGCCATTCAGATGCGTATGGGACTGAGGGGTCAGAGAAAAATGGAGAATGAACCAGAGATAGAGAGCAGACAGAATTCTCTCATTTTACTCTTTGCTATATCCATCAGGTTCACCCCTCTCTGCTTGGGGTATATTTTAGTTTTCTTTCAAGACTTGGATTCTGCTGCTTCTGATCCCTTGAAACAAATTGCATGTATGTTGCGGAATCTAAGCTGCTGCACAAATGCAGTTATTAATGTGTTCACAGAGACCAGTTAAAGTCTCTAGTGAAATATCCCGTTATGAAAATAACTCAATTGATGAATAAATTCAAGCAACACGATTTGCAACAGGGAATGGAATGAGGAGTCCACATGAGGAATAGACTGGACGGAGAGGGAGGGGGAGAAACATGATAACACTCATTTTCTAATGGGAAAGGAATGTGTCCATCTGAGGAGCAGAATGAAAGAGACTGCAGCAGTAATGCCAGCATAAAGTGCTGTTAGCAATGAGCTGAACAACAAAAACAA
>NW_025207804.1:0-4917 GCF_004010195.1 Chiloscyllium plagiosum | reverse complement strand
AATTATTTCCTCTCTCACCCTAAACCTATGTTCTCTAATTCTGGACTCGCCCACCACAGGGTAAAGACCTTGTCTATTTATACTATGATGTCCCCCATGATGTTTTGTCTTCTCTCAGGTCACCCCTTAGTCTCTGACTCTCCAGGGAAAACAGCCCAATACAATTCAGCTTCTCTCGGTGGATCAAATGTATGTGGCCTCACCTTTCATCTTGGGACCTTGCAACCACACATGATCAATGTATATTTCACCAGTTTCGTCATTTCCCTTCCCCTCACCTTGTCCCAGTTCCAAGCCTCCGACTCGGCCCCATCATCTTGAGCTATCCCAACTGTCCATCTTCCTTACTGTCTACCTGGTCCACCCTCGTTTCCGGCCTATCACCTTCTCCCCCACCTTCATCTACCTATCACATTATCAGCTACCTTCCCCCAAGCCCAACCCCTCTCCAATTTATGTCTCAGTCCACTGGCCCACATGCATCATTCCGAATGAAGGGCTTATGCCCAAAACATCGATTCTCCTGCTCCTTGGATGCTGCCTGACCTGCTGTGCTTTTCCAGCGCCACACTCTCGATAACAATATTTATTTTCCAGAGATGTCTAATACCCATTTCTTTCTGAAAAGTCACAACTTATGCAATATATTCATTTAATATCTGTCCCATCTCTTCATCTTCAACACAAAGACAACCTCATTGATTCTCAGAAGGACTTATTCTCTCTCAATTTGCTCCCTTGCTCTTCATGGATTTGTATAATCTATTTAGGATAATCTTTAACCTTATCTGGTAAAATTATCTCATCCCGTCTTTGCCTTCGTGATTTCCTTCTGAACAGTGCCGCTATACCCTTTATATTCGGCAAGAGATTCAGTAGATCCCAGTTGTCTATATCTGTTATTTGATTAATTTTTATTCTTGACAATAACTTCATTGACTGTATTCCTCCTTGTGTCCTAACCTAGCCAAGCTGGCCTTTCAGGCTCACAGGGACATTATGTTTCTGAACTCTCATTATCACACGATTAAAGGTCTCCCATTTGTTAGTCATCCTTTTATCTGTGAACGGTTTACTCCAATCTACTTTTCAAAGCTCATTTTCTATATTTTTAAAATGTGCCATAATCCAGAGAAGATCTTTAACAATTATGGAAGACTTTTACATTTCCATGACTGTTTTAAAACTGATTGTAGTATGATCACTAGTTGCAGTGTTTCCTTAGTAACTTTTCTGCCTTATTTCCTAAAAACCATTGTAATGGCATAATACGGTGAGCACTGTTTACTCAACACAAGAGACACACACGTTTGACTCATAGAGTCTTCGAGTCATAGAGATGTACAGCATGGAAAGAGACCCTTCGGTCGAACCCGTCCATGCCGACCAGATATTCCAACCCAATCTCGTCCCACCTGCCAGCACCCGGCCCATATCCCTCCAAACCCTTCCTATTCATATACCCATCCAAATGCCTCTTAAATGTTGCAATTGAACCAACCTCCACCACATCCTCTGGCAGCTCATTCCGTATACGTACCACCCTCTGTGTGAAAAAGTTGCCCCTTAGTTCTTTTGTATATCTTTCACCTCTCACCCTAAACCTATGCTCTCTTGTTCTAGACTCCCCGACCCCAGGGAAAAGACTTTGCCTATTTATCCTATCCATGCCCCTCATAATTTTGTAAACCTCTATAAGGTCACCCCTCAGCCTCCGACGCTCCAGGAAAAACAGTTCCAGCCTGTTCAGCCTCTCCCTGTAGCTCAGATCTTCCAACCCTGGCAACATCCTTGTAAATCTTTGCTGAACCCTTTCAAGTTTCACAACATCTTTCCGATAGGAGGGTGACCAAAATTGCACGCAATATTCCAACAGTGGCCTAACCAATGCCCTGTACAGCCGCAACATGACCTCCCAACCCCTGTTACTCAATACTCTGACCAATAAAGGAAAGCATACCAAACACCTTCTTCACTATCGTATCTACCTGCGACTTCACTTTCAAGGACCTATGAACCTGCACTCCAAGGTCTCTTTGTTCAGCAACACTCCCCGGGACATTACCATTAAGTGTATAAGTCCTCTACCCTCTGGCAACAGATTTGTTTGGTGAGGTTAGCACATGTTCCCCATGTCTGCGGAGGTTTCCTCCAGTTGCTGTAGTTTTCTTCCACAGTCGAAAGATGTGCAAGGTAGGTTGGTTATCCTTGCTAAGTTATACCATAATGTCCATGGATATGTAGGTTGTGTACGTTAGCCATGTTAAATTACACCATGGTGTCGATGGATACGGAGGTTGGGTACGTTAGCCATGCTACATTACGCCATAGTGTCCATGGATGTGTAGGTAGAGTGCGTTAGCCATGTTCAATTGCATGATCGTGTCCACGGGATGTGTAGCTTGGGTGGATTATCAATGCTAAATTATACCATAGTGTCCACGGATATGTATCTTGGCTGTATTAGCCATCGGAACTATAACACCAGCGATCCTCTTCCCAGGGTTGTTATGGAATCGTTCGGCTAATTGACCTCTTTCCACATCGTACAGATTCTATGAAGTTCAGGTTTTGCCCCGTCTCCAGCTGGAACATTTATGCATTGATAAAGAAAATGTTCTTGAACACATTTAACAAATTCTTCACCATCCAAACCTTTTACACGATGTCAGACTCAGCGAAGGTTTGGAAAATTAAAATCCCTTCCTTTTACAACCTAATTATTCTTACAGATATTGAAATCTCGACAGATGTACTTCTCAACTTCCTTCTGACTATGGGGGGCGGGGGGAGGCTATAGTACAATCGGATGCAGGTGATCACCCCTTTCCTTTTACTCATTTTAACCCGTATGTGTTCATTACTCTCTCAGAAATATCTGCTCTAATTACTGTATTATTGTTTTCTACTCACATGACACGGGCTTGTCGTCCAACAGGTTTAATTAAAATCACAAACTTTTAGAGCCCTGTCAATTCATCAGGTGAAGTGGAGTCACATCATGGCTCCATTTTCAGGAGGAGGCGATCATTTTTATCCACATCTGCCACCCTCCCTGCCAACCACACCCCCACCCCACCCCATCGGAGGTGATCAGGATTAATCCAACCACCCTGGAAGATTGAGTGATCGATGTGCTTGGTGATTGTTCCATTCCCCTGGAGGACTGGTGATCGATGTGATACTGTGTTGATGCACAAACACCCAGCTCACCCCCCTTCCCATCAGGAGGACTGGGTGATCAATGTGATCGGGGATTGATTCCACCCCGCTAGAGGACAGATTCCCCGCCACCACTCTCCGCAACATTACTTCTCTGTCTGCTGCTGCTCCCCTGCCTGTGGATGGACAAGGAGGAGGAAGGAAGAACTCAGCAAGCCAGGCAGCATCAGGAGGGGGAGAAGGCAACATTTTCGGTGTAACCCTTCTTCAGTACCGGGGATGGGGAGAGGGGGGAGCTGCAGATAATGGGGGAGGTGCCCACATCCAACTTATCATCCTAAAATACTTCTGCCAATTCCAACGAGACCTAATCTCCAAGAACATCTTCCCCTCCCCAACCCACTCAGCCTTCAGCATGGACCGTTCCCTCCAACACTATTTGGTTTGCCCCACTCTCCTCATGGACACCCTCTTCAACATCAAGGTACTTTCCCCTGCAACTGGAAAAGATGTAAAACCTGCCGGTGCATCACCCCTCTCACCTCCATCTGGGACCCCAAGCCGTCTTTCCAGGTGAGGCAAAGGTTCACCTGCCTCTCTTCACACTCTCCATACTACATTAGGTGCTCTCAGTGTGGTCTTCTCTACATCGGAAAGATCGAGCATAAACTCACAGAACGGTCCACCGAGAATCACAGCCAGGCTCGCAGCGGCTGACTGGACCTCCCAGACACTGTCCACATCAATTCCCCTGACCACTCCCTTTCTCACATGACCAGCCTTGGCCTTCTCCAGTGCGAAAACGAACCACGGTGCCAACTGGAAGACCAACACCTTATCTTCCGCATTGAGTTCTCCAATTTCAAATATCCTCGCTCCCCATCCCCCGACTCCCTTCACAGCCCTTCCCCCTCACTTACTCTGCTCCCTGCCACCAACCAGATCCATTCCTCCCTTGACCAACCAGGTTCTACCCTCTACCTGCCTTCACCTATCCCGACTTCACCACCCGGCCTCCGCTACCCCCTTCATCTGCAGCTCCCGCCCACAACCACCCCAAGCCCTGAAGGAGAGTTAAACCCAAAACATCGTCTTTTCCCCCAGTCCTGATCCTGCCTGACTTGCTGTGTTCTGCCAGCCTCCTGCCTGTCTACTTTCGATTCCAGCATTTGCAGGTTTTCTGGCTCTGAGACTCAGGGTGCTTCTTCACAACTAAAGGCTCTTGACCTGCCAGCTTCACTCATTGAGTGTGAGACAGTCAGAGACATTGATTCATCACTTTCCAGTGCTTTCTTTCATTCATCTTCCCTCCAGTATAAACTGTACCCAATTGGAGGCAGAGTTAGAACCCTACACACACAGCAGCTCACATTGAAACTCACATGGACATGACCAACAACATTGTATTATTTTAAACACAAGCAGGACAGAAGGGTGTTAACCACAATTCAATGGATACAGCATCCAAAATAACAGAGACCCAACTGGACAGAAATATTGACACAGAGACACACACATACTGATAGATACTGGCACAAACAGACAGACGGGGAAACAGAGACACAGGCACATACACACACACACATAAACATATGTACAGATACACACACATATACCGACCTACACACACAGACTGATACACAAATAGTTTGACACACTGTGACACACATATATGGATGACGGACACACATATACGCACATAGACCAAAATACATAGACACAAACACACACATATGCAGGCCGACATAAAAAAAT
>NW_025207803.1:11024-13516 GCF_004010195.1 Chiloscyllium plagiosum | reverse complement strand
TCTGACTCTGGATCCGAACACAGCGCATCCCCGACTCATCCTGTCTGAGGACCGGACCAGTGTGAGACTCGGAGACAAACGGCAGCCGCTCCCTGACTCCCCGGAGAGAGTTGATCCCTGGCTCGGTGTCCTGGGATCAGAGGGATTCACATCAGGGAGACATTACTGGGAGGTGGAGGTGGGGGGGAAGACCTGGTGGTATCTGGGAGTGGCCCGAGAGTCTGTGAAGAGGAAAGGGGGGATCAACCCGAGCCCGGAGACCTTATTCTGGAGTGTGTGGCTGGTAGCCGGAAGTGGTTATTTTGCCGCCACCTCCCCCTGGGTGACTCCCCTCTCCCTGAGTGTGAATGCCCGGAAGATCGGGGTTTTCCTGGACTATGAGGGTGGACAGGTGTCATTTTACAATGCGGACACCATGTCCCATCTCCACACTTTCACCCACACTTTCACTGAGAGGGTCTTTCCCATCTTCAATCCGAGATGGAATGACGGCGGGAAAGACTCCGCCCCGCTGACAATCTGCGGGATGAAAGGGCACTGACAGATCCATCCCATAATTTCACCCCGTCCCCGCCTCCTGCCAACTGTAAACTGATGACGGTCGGTCTCAGTCTTGTGGAGAGAAGGAGGAGGAGAGAAGAAATAAACAGAAGCTCAATTGTAGAGAGGGACTGACTGGGTAGAGTGAGCTGTGAGCTTCAGGAAAACGGGGACCTTTCCGTCTGTAATGTGGCTCCACAGGCAGGAGGTGGCGCTACATGACAGTGTTGGAAATCAATCAGTCAGTGGGTCTCAGACTGGGCTCAGGGGAGTCTTTCCAGGAGGGACACCAAATCATTTCCCTGCAGGGTCAGTGGAGTGTTTCCGGGGGGAAATTTAAATTATTTCTCTGCAGAGTCAGTGGGGTCTTTGCAGGGGAACTGGGCTCAATCAAAACAAACATTTCAGACTGATCTTCTGTAGATTTCCACCATGTGTCAGTAATGTACATGATTTAGTATCATCGCGAGACTAGTCTTGTTTTGTTCAGGTTTGTAACTATTGTCCAGAATTTTGCTGCTCTTTCATAAAATTGGAAAATTTGAAAACCTCAGATTTGAAAGGGATGGGTGAACCCATCATTTATGCCATAATCAGATAATATTTAACCATGTTTGAAACTGTTCAGTTGGTACAAACTGAAATGTAGCTGGAATTGCAGTTATTACTTGTCCCTGAGTTATTAAATGTCATCATTATCTGCACTGAAATAATCCTTACGTCAGCCCAATGAAAATGTCTGTTTGATAAAAATCATTAATTACTCTTGCACTCTGTGCGCGGAACCAATTCAGATTTTGACAATGTTTATGTTTATGTAATTATAATTTATGTTGGAGGGCACGATCAAATTTGAAAATAGTTTCTTCAATCAAATCAACATCTTTGATTCACTAGAGTGTAAGTAAGGCTTTTTTAAAAAAATACTTCATCAATAAATCCAAGAGAGTAAACCTGTTAAGGTTGTAATTGTCAATTTCTCCAGAATATGTATCCTTATACCTTGCATTCCAAATTCGTCTGGATTATTTTAAAATTCGCTATTTCAAGTCAATGGAGTTTTAGCTACCTGGAAATTATCTATCTTTTACTCTGGACTTTCAGTTATTGCGACCTTATTTCGGGTCTTAGAGTCAGAGATTGATAGAGTCCTATACCATAGAGAGAGGCCCTTCGGTCCAAATTGGTCCATGCCAACCCCAAATGGTCTATCCATGCTAACTTCATTTCCCTGCACTTGGCCCATATCCTTCTAAACCTTTTCTATTTCTCCAAATTTCTTTGAAATGCTGTTAATGCACCTGTCGCAACCACTTCGCTGTCAGCTTATTCTGTATGCAATCCACCCTCTCTGTAAAATCCTTGCCCCTTTTTATTCTTTTCCAGCTATCTGGAAACTGATGTCCTCTCTTCCTTGATTCTGCAACCCTGGGTAAAAGACTGAGTACATTCACCCTATCCATGCCTCTCATGAACTTCTTCACTTCTGTAAGATACCCCCCCCTCACTCCGTCTCCTTCGGTCTAAAGAAAAAAAGTCGACATGTGTCCAACCTTTCTCTATAACTCAGACCATTGAGTCCAGGCAACATCCTTGTCAAAGCCTTCTGCATTCTTTCTCGTTTAATAACATCCTTCCTCCAGCAAGGAGACCAAAACTGTACCCAAAACTCCAAGTGCAGTTACAAGGTAGGACTAATAAATTAAACTGGAAGGAAGATGAACTCAGGGCATTGTTAGGAACATGGGACTGGGATATTTTAGCAATTACGGAAACATGGCTCAGGGATGGGCACGACTGGCAGCTGAATGTTCCAGGATACAAATGCGACAGGAAGGATAGAAAGGGAGGCAAGAGAGAAGGGGGAGTGGCAAAGTAAGGTATAGCATTACAGCTGTGCTAAGGGAGGATATTCCTGGAAATACATCCAGGGAAGTTATTTGAGTTGAACT
>NW_025207803.1:6978-10959 GCF_004010195.1 Chiloscyllium plagiosum | reverse complement strand
GCCATAGTGTTAAAGGTTTAGATGGAGAGGAATTTCTTAAGTGTGTACAAGACAATTTTCTGATTCAGAATGTGGATGTACCTTCTGGAAAAGGTGCAAACCTTGACCTATTCTTGGAAAATAAGGTAGGGCAGGTGACTGAGGTGTCAGTGGAGGAGCACTTTGGGGCCAGCGACCATAATTCTTTTCGTTTCAAAATATTGATGGAAAAGGATAGACCAGATCTAAAAGTTGAAGGTCTAAATTGGAGAAAGGCCAATTTTGATGGTATTAGGCAAGAACTTTCGAAAGCTGATCGGAGGCGGATGTTCGCAGGTAAAGGGATGGCTGGAAAATGGGAAGCCTTCAGAAATGAGATAACAAGAATCCAGAGAAAGTATATTCCTGTAAGGGTGAAATGGAAGGCTGATAGGTATAGGGAATGCTGGATTGACTAAAGAAATTGAGGGCTTGGTTGAGAAAAAGAAGGAAGCATCTGTCAGATTAGATCGAGTGAATCCTTAGAAGAGTACAAAGAAAGTAGGAGTATACTTAAGAGGGAAATCAGGAAGGCAAAACGGGGACTTGAGATAGCTTTGGCAAATAGTATTAAGGAGAATCCAAAGGGATTTGACAAATATATTAAGGTCAAAAGGTTAACTAGGGAGAGAATAGGGCCCCTCAAATATCAGCAAGGCGGCCTTTGTGTGGAGCTGCATAAAATGGGGGAGATACTAAATGAATATTTTGCATCAGTATTGTAAGAAACAAACTCAATAAAATTAGATGAGACCACCAAAGCTGGAAACAAGACAATTTATTCTCCGATCTTGCAAGAAAGGACCCCATTTGCAGAAAGCAATTGAAGTGAAGAGATTTCAAAGTACTACACAATTATACTTTTTGAGCTACGTGAGGTCACCTCTTCCGATCCCTACATTACCCAATCTTTCTTACCATTCCATCTCTGCTCATCTATACTCCACGTCCCCTTCTTTCCAAGTTTGCAATTTTCCCCCTTGTACGTGCTGACATAAGGCTAAACTTGTATCTTGAAGTTCCCTTCTTCTATTTTGTAACATCTTCCATTGTTCATAGGTACATTCCATTCTTGAACATGCATCTTAACAATGTATCTTTTAGTGCCGGCTTGTATGTTTCAGCAATCTTAGTTTTTTTTTGCTGAAATTACTGTTTTAAACATTTTTTTAATAATTCTACATTAAAGTTAGTACTTTTAATCCGCATTAAATGTAAAGATACATTTCCCTAATGCTTGCCTGGATCCCTCATATACTCCCTTGAAAAACAACACATTTCCCCATTTCTTACAATTCCCCCATTTCTTTTTTTAAACAATTGTTGTTTTTCAAATTTTTATTTTCTGCCCTCTTTTCACCCTATGGTGCCGAGGTTCACAATTTTGTCATTTCTATCCTCCCAAGTCTGCCTTTTCTCAAACTCTTGGAGTAGCCTACCACACTCTCTTTCTTGCACTTGAGTTATATTCATAATCATCATTGATTGTTGTCCTCCCAAAGACATTACCAGCCGAGTCATTATCCATTTTAACACATTGAATCCTATTAGTAAACCTACAATTATTAGTAATACATGTATGCCTAAATTAGCTAACCATTTTCCCCAACCGGTCAGTCTCCAATCACTCCATCCCCATCATTCATCTTTTCGGAGTTCATCCTCAGTTTCTCTGATATTGCTTATCTTTTTCTTTACTATTTCTGCCTTATATTCCACTATGGAAGAGGTGTCTGGGATGAAGGTGCAGCATTCCTTACCAATCATCGCACAGGTTTCCCCCTTTTTCGGCCAAGAGGTAGTCTAAAGCCATTCGATTCTGTAAAGCTGTTAGTCCTGTTGCTATCATTTCGGTGGTTATGGCTGATATCTGGGATTGAGTTTCTCCCATTGCGCCAGCAGTATCATTAATTAAATTTTCAAGGGCAGCCGCCAGTTTCTGTATTTCCACTCCTGAACTTATAGTGCCACAGCTTGGGAGTAGTGTCCACAGTAGACCAGTCTCCTTCAGGGACCTCTCGGGTGTTACGTCTTATCCCCCCACTCTTTCCTCGGGTTGGGCTCATGTTTTTCTATTCGGAGGTGAGGGACGATATAAGCAAGGTAACAGCAACCACTCCAGCTTTTCTTGATTTGAGGCAATGCTAATTCATTGCTCCTTTTAGTGGGGAAATTCTGAGGCTATTGATATCACCTTGAGTTTTCGGGGCTGGTCTTGTGAACCATCGCGCAAACTTATAGGTACTCCTTTCAAATTCCTACTTTGTATTATTTGAGCCCGAGTCAAATTGTTGTACATCATATACTTCCTCTTTAGTGAGCGGTATTACCGAGGTGGGGATTCCAGATTCGCCATGATGTGGAATTTCTGCACAGACCCAACAGTTGGCAAGTCTCTCTTGTTTGGCATAATTTTGGCATAGTGAAGTAAAGTGATTTTTCCCGTTTCCTTGAACTATTAGTACTACTAACATTATAATACTATACCAGTACCCATTCATCTTTGACTCCTGCCTATCGCCCTATCTTTATCTTTTTAGGCGCCAGGGAGAGGTGAGTCGACGCAACGCTTACAATCAATACAATATATATCATAAAACATTAAAAGAGTCTTTTATCTTAGTTCATTCCCTCTTTCTCAGCTTAATTTTCAGAGGGTTGTCTGTAGAATGAGCGTGCCACTCCGCCAATGGGGCATTCACAGGACCTTTGACGCGAGTGTGATGACTCCACCCTTTCTCAGCAGTCCGGATAGCTGTCTCAGTAGTCAGGAGGGTTAGGATTGGTCCCTCCCAGCTTGGGTGGAGTTTGGTATCTTTCCAGGTCTTGATCAGGACCCAATCACCCGGTTGTCGAACTCAAGTGGAGGTATCTGGGTCAACAGACCCTTCTTCCTAAAGCCAGACAAAGCATAGCTGAGCGCCACAATGTAGTTCTTTAAAAACTTATGATTGAACTCTACAGTTGGTAACTCCTCTCTTTCACCCAAGAAGGGTAATCCAAACATCATCTTATAAGGAGAGAGGCCTCTCTCATGTCTAGGAACAGTCCTAATGCATAGCAATGCGATAGGTAAACATTTTGTCCATGGTAATCGAGTCTCTAGGACTAGCTTAGATAAATGCTTCTTTAAGATTTGAATCATTTGTTCCATCTGTCCAGAGGAGGGTGGGTGCCAAGGGGTGTGGAATTCCCGTGAGATCTTTAATCCTGCCATTAATCCTTGTCAGATCTTTGGAAGTAAAATGGCTACCTTGGTCTGAATCTATACTTTCCACTATTCCATATCATGGGATGATATGTTCAAGGAAGGTTTTTACCCCTCCTTTTGAGGTGGCTAATGATATTGGGAAAACTTCCACCCACCTGTTTAAGTGGTCTATGAGGACCAACAGGTACTTCTGTTTTCCCACTGGGGGTCGTTCGGTGTAATCCACCTGCATACATTGGAAGTGTCTCACCACTGGGTTCCGTCTTCCTTTGAGCCCTTCCCTTATTATTTTATACATACTTAGTATCAGTGTAAATTGTCCCATCCCGATTCTCTAAGTGATTTAAAGCTTGATTTAATGCGTACAATTCAAAGGTCTCGGCTGACCATGTGTTAGGCAGCCGGTCTGCCTCCACTGTTTAGTTTTTGTTACCGTCCACGACTGCATATCCATTGTGTCTTTTTCCTTCCACTACTCTCGATGATCCATCTATAAACAATCTATCCCCACCATGTAAAGGTAGATCTCTCAGGTCCTGTCTAATTTTGGTTTGATACTCTATGATATCTAAACAGTCATGTTCTAAGTCTAGTTTGTCTCGGGGTTCTCCCTTCCATAAGACTGCAGCTGGGTTTAGACAGGTGTCTGTTAGTAACACCAGGTCATCTTTTTCCATCAGGATGGCCTCGTCAACCATCTTCCTGCCTTTTGGTTTAACACAGTTCTGACTTAATGGGTGGTACTAACTACT
>NW_025207803.1:0-6458 GCF_004010195.1 Chiloscyllium plagiosum | reverse complement strand
CTGCATTCTGATTTAAGAATTCTTTGCCTTTTACTCCAGAAACCTTGAGACCTTTGTTAGTTAATTTAACACCGCTAGGTCTCAAGCTGAGGGATGATCGTGCTGCTCCCATATCCTCCATAAATCGCTTTTATGTAAGGATAAAAGAGATTAGTTAGAAACTAATAGTAAGGTAGTCATGACCTGTAAAAAGAGCAGGAGTTAACATTTTATTTCATAATCTTGCAAAATCCTTAACCTTAAAATAAATCATGTTAAAATTTCCATAATAGAAATCAGATTCAAAACAGTCCCGGATTTCAAACTCCAGGGAACATTCAGTCACCAACAAACAAATGTGCATTCAGACTGAATCACAAAGGGTTAAACTTTCTAATGGCTGCACAGCTCTTTCTCTCTCTCTCTCTCTCTCACACACACACACACTGTAATTCACAGACACTTGGGTTTCCGCAATGACTCCTCTCGGTTTTGAAGATTTTTCTGGATGTCTGGCTATAAGTTAGTTACGAAGTGTACCCTCAGTAGCCCTTCAGCTACTAGCCCTTCTGACACGAAGCATGATCTGATTCCTCCTGACTGTAAGGCTGTTTCCCATTGACATTTTATCATTTTTTTAATCCTTCCCTTGCGTCCGAGGATTGTACTTCCAATCTCTTAACATTTTTCCTACATGTCTCCTTCGACACTTAAACTCACTATTATTATTTTCCACTTTAACACTCGGCCGCTTCTTTATATAATTTTAATTAACCTCTCTGAGGTCCGGTGTCACCTTCTTCCACACCCACTTCAGTTTCCTGACCTTCGCGTGGGGGTTTTCCCTCTTAACAACCGGTCTAAGGCTGGGTGATCGAAAAGGTAGACACCTTACTCGTTAGATTAATCTAGCCAATTAAAGACCTTTATTCTCTATTTGTTTAAGTTGCCAATTCCTCCGTACTTCTCACATGGAACCGACCACCAAGGTAATACTTGAAGGTCAATTTTCATACCTTGGTCTGTACACAAGAGTTACCTGGTCGAATGCGCGCCCCGTCCCGCGGCAATACCAGACAGCAAAACCGTTGTCAATCTACGTCGCCCAAAATTTACCTTCACCCAGGTCTTATGTGCACAAGAGTAACCCGACCAAACTACCACGTCTTAGTGCCCATCGCACCGCGGCGAAACAGCAAGTAATGCTGCAAATCCCGGCCGCCTAAGAGTTACCCGACCAACCCACCACGTTCCAGTGCACAAGAGTTACCAGACCGAACCCACCGTGTTGCATCTGCACGTCTTGTTTCCAGGGTCTCTTAGTCCGGATCTCGTTAGCCCGAGCCACCGCAGCAATGGGGGAAAGTAGAGACCGCCGAAATCGGCGGGATGCACCTTCTCCAATTTTTCCGAAATTGCCGAGCGATCCCAGGACAAGCACTCAAATCTGGAATAAACAAACTCAATAAAATTAGACGAGACCACCAAAGCTGGAAACACGACAATTTATTCTCCGATCTTGCAAGAAAGGACCCCAATTGCAGAAAGCAATTGAAGTGAAGAGATTTCAAAGTACTACACAATTATACTTTTTGAGCTACGTGAGGTCACCTCTTCCGTTCCCTACATTACACAATCTTTCTTGCCATTCCATCCCTGCTCATCTATACTCCACGCCCATTGCCCCCTTCTTTCCAAGTTGGCAATTTTCCCCCTTGTACGTGCTGACATAAGGCTAAACTTGTATCTTGATATTCCCTTCTTCTATTTTGTAACATCTTTCATTGTTCATAGGTACACTCCATTCTTGAACATACATCTTAACATTGTATGTTTTAGTGCCTCGCTTATATGTTTCAGAAATCTTAGTTTTTTTGCTGAAATTACTGTTTTAAACATTTCTTTAATAATTATACATTAAAGTTAGTACTTTTAATCCATATTAAAAGTAAAGATACATTTCCCTAATACTTGCCTAGATCCCTCAAATACTCTCCTGAAAAACAACACATTTCCCCATTTCTTACAGTATTTACTGTGAAAAAGGATATGGAAGATATAGACTGTAGGGAAATAGATAGTGGCATCTTGAAAAATGTCCAGATTACAGAGGAGGAAGTGCTGGATGTCTTGAAACGGTTAAAGGTGGATAAATCCGCAGGACCCGATCAGGTGGATCCGAGAACTCTGTGGGAAGCTAGAGAAGTGATTGCTGGGCCTCTTGCTGAGATATTTGTATGATCGATATGCACAAGTGATGTGCCAGAAGACTGGAGGTTGGCAAAGATGGTGCTACTGTTTAAGAAGGGCGGTGGAGACAAACCGGGGAACTATAGACTGGTGAGCCTGACCTCGGTGTTGGGCAAGTTGTTGGAGGGAATCCTAAGGGACAGGATGGACATGTATTTAGAAAGGCACGGCTTGATTCGGGATAGTCAACATGGCTTTGTGCGTGGAAAATCATGTCTCATAAACTTGGTTGAGTTTTTTGGGCAAGTAACAAAGAAGATTGATGAGGGCAGAGCAGTAGATGTAATCTATATGGACTTCAGAATGGCATTGGACAAGGTTCCCCATGGGAGACTGATTAACAAGGTTCGATCTCACGCAATACAGGGAGAACTAGCCATTTGGATACGGAACTGGCTCAAAGGTAGAAGACAGAGTGTGTTGTTCGAGCGTTATTTTTCAGACTGGAGGCCTGTGACCAGTGGAGTGCCACAAGGACCGGTACTGGGCACTCTACTTTTTGTCATTTACATAAATGATTTAGATGCGAGCGTAAGAGGTATAGTTAGTAAGTTTGCAGATGACACCAAAATTGGAGGTGTAGTGGACAGCGAAGATGGTTATCTCAGATTGCAACAGGATTTGGACCAGATGGGCCAATGGGCCAGTAGGCTGAGAGGTGGCAGATGGAGTTTAATTCAGATAAATGCGAGGTGCTGCATTTTGAGAAAGCAAACCTTAGCTGGACGTATACACTTAATGGTAAGGTCCTCGGCAGCGTTGCTGAACAAAGAGATCTTGGAGTCCAGGTTCATAGCTTCTTGAAAGTGGAGTCGCAGGTAGATCGGATAGTGAAGAGGGCGTTTGGTATGCTCTCCTTTATTGGTCAGAGTATTGAGTACAGGAGTTGGTAGGTCATGTTGAAGCTGTACAGGGCATTGGTTAGGTCACTGTTGAATATTGCATGCAATTCTGGTCTCCTTCCTATCGGAAAGATGTTGTGAAACTTGGAAGGTTGCAGAAAAGATTTACAAGGATGTTGCCAGGGTTGGAGGATCTGAGCTATGGGGAGAGGCTGAACAGGCTGGGGCTGTTTTCCCTGGAGCATCGGAGCTGAGGGGTGACCTTATAGAGGTTTACAAAATTATGAGGGGCATGGATAGGATAAATAGACAAAATCTTTTCCTTGGAGTCGGGGAGTCCAGAACTAGACGGCATAGGTTTCGGGTGAGAGGGGAATGATACAAAAGAGACCTAAGGGGCAACTTTATCACGCAGAGGGTGGTACGTGTATGGAATGAGCTGCCAGAGGATGTGAGGAGGCTGGTACATTTGCAACATTTACAAGGCATTTGGATGGGTTTGGAGGGATATGTGCCGGGTGCTGGCAGGTGGGAGGAGATTGGGTTGGGATATCTGGTCGGCATGGACAGGTTGGACCGAAGGGTCTGTTTCCATGCTGTACATCTCTATGACTCTATGCAGTCTCACCAATGTCCTACACAACTGTCACATAACTTCCCAACTTCTAAACTCAGCACCCTGACTGATGAAGGCCAATGTGCCAAAGCCTTCATGATTGTCCTGTCTCCCAGTGACTCCACTTTCAGAGAACCGTATACCTGACCTCCAAGTCCCTCTGTTCCACTACACTCTTTAAGGCCCTAATATTCATCATGAATTGCTCACCTTGATTTGAATTTCCAATACACAGGACCTCAGACTTATGTATATTAAACTCCATTTGCCATTTCTCGGCCCACTTCCCCAGCTAATCAAGGTCCTGTTGCAATTTCTGAGAACTTTCCTCACAGTCCACAATACTGCCTATTTTAGTGTTATCTGCAAATTGTCACGTGTTGGTCAATGGTAACGTCTACGTATTTAAGACCGTGAAGTTGTAAAGGTCCATGGATAGAGTATTTGGCTGGTCCAAGTCCAGTCCCCTTTCCCCTCCTGCCCTACAATACTGTTTTTACAGCCAAATTTCATTCAATATTGTAGTATTGTCAATGATTTGGTTTCTAAATAAAGTGTAAATGTAAAGCTGCAGCAACAGGTCAGTGAGATTAACCTCGGTGGTGGGAAATTTTAAGGATAATATTCAACACAGTTAAGCAATTCTGGATAATTGAGGAAAGCCAGTGTGGGTTTATTCAAAGCAAGTCATGTTTATCTGAATTGATTGAGTTTTCGACTGGAGATACAATTAGGATTCAGAGGGAATTTGATCCTGGACTTGAAAATGCCTTTGTGAAATTGCCACATAAAAGATTTAGAAGCATTATTGAACCCCATTGAATGAAACACCAGTGATAACATAAAGATGAATTAGACTGGGTGACAGTGAATGAGGATTTTTGACATGAGTTGAGTTCTTCAGTAATGCTCTTTGTCAGTCTGTTCCAGGAACACTGAAACTCAGCAGCTGAGGCAGCATTTGTGCACAGAAAGCAGATTCTCCCATCAATTTCTGTTTTGTTTCAGATTACCAGCATTTGCAATTCTTTGTTTTTTGATGACTAGGTGTGCTATAAACTTCAATTTTCACTGCCAAGGTTTGCCACAAAAACAGAAATTGCTGGTGAGAATCAGCAATCTGGCAGCGTGAGTGAAGAGAAAGAAGAGACAACATTTTAGGTCCAGTGACACTAGTCCAGTTTCTCGAGAAATTTTTATTATTGTAGGATACCTTGTGATTGGCAGTGAAATTGAGATTCTTCCAGATCGTTTCAAAGGATTGATGAATTAGGTTTCAAGTAGGCTGAGGCATGAGCTTCCCCACTGCCAACCAAGGACTCCATGATAGCTTCTTGAATTCCCTTTTACATTGCAGGGCTGTACCTCTGTGGTGAGAAAAGGACTGTGATTCCTCTCAAACCTATCACTTATATCAACATTTTCGACACCCTTCCACTGGACAGACACAAACAGCTCTGAGCAAGAGTCATATTGGATGTGAAATATTTCTCGCACCTCAGCTGCTGCCAAACCTGCTGAGTTTCTCCAGCATTCTTGGGGTTGTGTGGAATTTGATGCTGCAGAGGGTTGTTGAGGCTGAGTCATTCAGTATATACAAGGCTCAGTTGGACAGATTTTTAACGAGGAAGGGAATCAAAGTTTATGAAGTTAAGTCCAGAAAGTCAATTTGAGAATGATCAGATTAGCTATGATCTTATTAAACGGCAAAGTAGAGGAGAGGTCACATCTGAGAAACTTTCTTGAGGTTTTTGAGGAAGTGACAAAGAAGATTGATGAGGGCGATGGAAGTTTGTCTTTCTGACTGGAGATCTGTGACCAATGTGTTGTGCAGTGATCTGTGCTGAAACACTGTATATTAATAATTTGGAAGATAATGTAGGTGGTCTGAGCTTGCAATGTGTGACACGACCGTTAAAAACCAAGACTGACACGAGTATAGTACTGAGGGAGTGCTGCAGTATTGGGAATTTGATACAAGCGTTGTGTAGAGGTGAATATAAAAAAATCCCACAACCAATATTTATCTCTCATTCAACATCAAAATAATTAGATGACCTGTTCACATTCCTGGTTCTGGGAGCCTGCTCTGTACAGACGGGCTAACTTATGGTCCACGTTGCAACATTGAATACAATTCCGAAATATTTCATGGACTGTAAGAAGCTTTGAGATATCATCAAAGGCACGATGCAAATACCCGTCTTTTTATTTGAGGCATTCAATAGGTTTCTAGGAACTTGACAGTGTTAGGACACCATGTTATCATTTGTGATGGAGACGAGGTATTATAAATATCAGACAGTCACTAATATATCCAATTGACAGCTCCCCTCTGTTGACTATATGATACAGCAGCAGAATGAGGTTTTACACCAATCAGGTTCGATACTCCATTTGAACATGGCTGATATATTTCTCAGCCCCCCTTCTCCTGCTTTCTCCCTGCAAACCTGCTCGCTTTTCTAATCAAGAAGCTATCTATCTCTGTCTTAAATTCGAGGAGCTGCAGTTTGGGACGGTAATCTTTGCAGGACTTATACACTTAATGGTAAAGTCCTCGGGAGCGTTGCTGAACAAAGAGACCTTGGAGTGCAGGTTCATAGCTCCTTGAAAATGAAGTCGCAGATAGATAGGATAGTGAAGAAGGCATTTGGTATGCTTTCCTTTATTGGTCAGAGTACTGAGTACAGGAGTCGGGAGGTCATGTTGCGGCTATATAGGGCATTGGTTAGGCCACTCTTGGAATATTGTGTGCAATTCTGGTCTCC
>NW_025207802.1:5689-13516 GCF_004010195.1 Chiloscyllium plagiosum | reverse complement strand
AAACACAGGACAAATTCGACCCGTCCAAATACCGCCTTATCAGTCTACTCTTCTCCATCACTGGATGGTGTCATCAACAATGCTATCAAGCAGCACTTGCTCAGGGACGTCCATTTTGTGTTCCACCAGGGTCACTCAGCTCCTGACCTCATCACAGCCTTGGTTCAAACATAGAAAAAAGAACTGAATTCCAACCCTTGACATCAAGGCTGCATTCTGCCAAATGTGACATCAAGGACCCCAAGCAAAAACAGTATCGCAGACCAACACTACATTATTGGAGTCATACCTGACAGATAGGAAGATGGTCATTGTTGTTGGAGGTCAGTCATCTCAGCTCCAGAACATCTCTGCACTAGTCCCTTAGGATAATGTCCTAGGTCCAAGCATCTTCAGCTGCTTCAACAATGACTTTCCTTCCATTATTAGGTCAGAAGTGGAGATATTCGATGATGACTGCACAATGTTCAGCACCATTCGCAAATGCTTAGGTACTGAAGCAGTCCATGCCCAAAGCAACAATATCTGGGCAATATCCAGACTTGGGCTGGCAAGTGGCAAGTAACATTTGCGCCACATAAATTCAGACAATGACTGTTATCAATAAGAAACAAAATAACTACTTTGTATTCAGCAGCATTATCATCACTTAACTCCCCCACTATCAATATCCTGGGGGGCGTATCATTGACCAGAAACTCAAATGGACTCGCCACATGAATATAACAGCAGATCAGAGGCGAGGAATACTGCAGGAGAAACTCACCTCCTGACTACCCAAATCCTGTCCATCATCGACAAAGCAGAAGTCAGGAATGAGATGGAACATCCTCACTTGCCTGAATGGGTGCAGGCGCAACAACACTAAAGACGCTTGACACAATCCAGGACAAAACAGCCCATTTGATTTGCACCACATCCACAAACATTCACTCCCATGACAAGGCAGTAGACTTTTGAGAACACCACCACCTTCAAATTCCCCTCCAAACGAGTCAACATCCTGATTTGGAAATACATTGCCGTTCCTTCACTGTTGCTGCGTGAAAACCCTGGAATTCCCTCTTTAATCTACTGAACAGCAGGTAGATTGCAGCAGTTCGAGAAGGCAGCTCAGCACCACCTTCTCAAGAGCAACTGTGGATGGGCAAGAAATGTTGGGCACATCCAGCGATGTCCACATCCAATAAAAACTTTTTTTTAAAAAATAGTTCCAAGTTGAGCATCTCGATGGGACAGGTTATCTAATTTGAACACGAACAGGAAAGCCATGTTTCTAATCGTGAACATTCTGTTATTAAAGGGTGTTCAGTATTCGATGACATATTGTTGCTGAGTGCTGTGATAAATTGCAACTGTTTTGTTTAAATCAACAATACTAGCGTAACAGGATCAATCCTTCGAAAATACCAGACAGAAAATGACAATCATCGTAGAGAGAATGTAGTCCCGCCAGATGAGACTCACTGATAGCAGCTCATATTCAAAAATTAATGGAGTCCTGGCTGACACTGAATCCTCCCACCGTCCATATCACAGGGGTTAACATTGACCAGAACGTGAAGTCAAATCAACATGCAAATACAATGGTTACAAGAGCAGTCAGACACTTATAAGTCTATGCTGAATAATAGAGCTGAAAATGTGTTGCTGGAAAAGCGCAGCAGGTCAGACAGCATCCAAGGAACAGGAGAATCGACGTTTCGGTCATAAGCCCTTCAGGAATCTGAATATACTGAATAATAGACTCTATGACCTAAACGGCATGAGATATAGCAATAGATTTAGGCCATTCAGCCCATTCATCCACTCTGATACTGTGCCATTTTGTCATTGTCTCATCTGAAAAGTGGAAATATCTTCTAAATACTGACTGTATCAATCTTTGCAGTAATCCATTAGTTTCAATCAGACCCCCCAACCCCCCACAATTCTTCTAAATTCCATGGAGTACACACTGCCACTCATATGACAAGCCGTCATCCCCAGGATGGATCCCTCCAACACCAGCAGATCTTTCTCCAGAGATAGTGTCCAAAACAGCTCACAATTGGCCAAATGCCGTCTGTCCATAGCCCATTACATTCTCAGCAGTATGTCTCCCGTCTTGCATTCTTGCTCTCTTGAAATGAATGCAAACATTGCTTTTGCTTTCCTAACTGCCAACTGAACATACACGTTAACCATAAGAGAGGACGAGTTGCTTCAAAATCCTTTTGTGTTTCAGATTTAATGGATCTTATTAGAACATAGTGTCTCCTCTATTCCGCCTACCCCACTTCCTCAATATCATCTGCAAACTTAGCAAAACTGCCGTCAAGTTCTTTGTCCAGTTTGTTCATATATAATACACTTCCTGGCTCCCTTCGGACCGTCCACCATCTACAAGGCACAACACTCAAGATGCTTGACTCCATTCAGGTTGAAGCAGTAGCTTGACTTGAATTACACCTGTAAAGTCTTCAATCCCTGCACCACTGACTCTCAGTATAAGCACACCCTACCCCCTTTTGTTGTGAGTTTACTTCATTATGGCGCAGAATCCCAGTCTATTGATGTCACTCCGTCTCAACACTAACTGAGTTGTACTCACACCAACCATGTCACTGTGTATTGATGACGATGGAGGGAGGTCGGCCAGGGGATGTCTTTGATGAATGACTGTGTGACTGCCAGTGTGAAACCTGCCCCGACAGCCTCGGATGTATCTGTGCCCGCTGTCACCGCTGCAGGCATGATCAGTCTTCCTGCAGGTCAAATCAAGGAAAGCGAAGGCCCTGGATAGTGTTCCCGGCTATGCACTCAGATCCTGTGAGGACCAACTGGCAGAGTTATTCACATACAATTTCATATTTTCCCTCCCACAAGCTGAAGTCCCAACCTGCTTCAAGAAGACCAACATCAACCTTGTAAGTGAGAAAGCTCATGCTTTAATGACTTAATGATGACCGCCCAGTGGCTCTAACCTCAATAAAAATGGAGTGATTTGAAAGGCTGGTTATGGCCCACATCGCCTCCAATCTCCCAGCCTGACTTGATCCCCTATAATATGCTGACTGATGTAACGGGCCCACAACAGATGCCGTATCCCGAGCCCTGCACTCATCGCTAGGACATCTGGACAACAAAGACACCAACACCAGACTCCTGCTCATTGACGACAGCTCCACCTTAAACATCATTATCCCCTCCAGACTGATCTTCGTCTCCTGGTTTCTGACCAACAGACCAGAATTCGTGAAGACAGGTATCTGCACCTCCGCCACAATAACACTCAACACTGGAGCTCCTGGAGAATGTGTCGACAGCCCCCTACTGTACTCCGTGTACACACACGGCTATGTCCTCAGCCCCCTACTGTACTCCCTGTACACACACAGCTGTGTCCTCAGTCCCCGACTGTACTCCCTGTACACACACGGCTGTGTCCTCAGCCCCATACTGTACTCCCTGTACACACACGGCGGTGTCCTCAGCCCGCTACTGTACTCCGTCTACACCACGGCTGTGTCCTCAGTCCCCGACTGTACTCCCTGTACATCCACGGCTGTGTCCTCAGCCTGCTACTGTACTCCCTCTACACCATGGCTATGTCCTCAATCCGTAATTGCACTCCCTGTATAACAAAGGCTGTGTCCTCAGCCTCCGACTGTACTCGCTGTACATCCATGGCAGTGTCCTCAGCCCGCTACTGTACTCCCTGTACATCCACGGCTGTGTCCTCAGCCTGCTACTGTACTCCCTCTACACCACAGCTGTGTCCTCAGCCTCCTACTGTACTCCCTTTTTACCAAAGGCTGTGTCCTCAGCCTCCTACTGTACTCGCTGTACACACACAAATGTGTCCTTAGCCCCATACTGCGCTTCCTGTACACACACGGCTATGTCCCTCAGCCCCCTACTGTACTCCCTGTACACACACGGCTGTGTCCTCAGCCCCCTACTGTACTCCATGTGCACACACGACTGTGTCCTCAGCCCGATACTGTACTTCTTCTACACCACGGCTGTGTCCTCAGTCCTCTACTGTACTCCCTGTATACCAAAGGCTGTGTCCACAGCCTGCTACTGTACTCGCTGTACATCCACGGCTCTGTCCTCAGCCCGCTACTGTACTCCCTCTACACCACACTGTGTCCTCAGTCCCCTACTGTACTCCCTGTATACCAAAGGCTGTGTCCTCAGCCTCCTACTGTACTCCCTGTACACATATCGCTGTGTCTGCAGTTCCCTACTGTACTCCCTGCACACACACGGCTGTGTCCTCAGCCCGCTACTGTACTCCGTCTACACCACAGCTGTGTCCTCAGTCCCCTACTGTACTCCCTGTACATCCACGGCTGTGTCCTCAGCCCGCTACTGTACTCCCTCTACACCACACTGTGTCCTCAGTCCCCTACTGTACTCCCTGTATACCAAAGGCTGTGTCCTCAGCCTCCTACTGTACTCCCTGTACACATATCGCTGTGTCCGCAGTTCCCTACTGTACTCCCTGCACACACACGGCTGTGTCCTCAGCCTGCTACTGTACTCCCTCTACACCACGGCTATGTCCTCAATCTGTAATTGTACTCCCTGTATACCAAAGGCTGTGTCCTCAGCCTCCGACTGTACTCGCTGTACATCCATGGCTGTATCCTCAGCCCGCTACGTACTCCCTGTACATCCACGGCTGTGTCCTCAGCCTGCTACTGCACTCCCTCTACACCACAGCTGTGTCCTCAGCCTCCTACTGTACTCCCTTTTTACCAAAGGCTGTGTTCTCAGCCTTCTACTGTACTCGCTGTACACACACAAATGTGTCCTTAGCCCCATACTGCACTTCCTGTACACACACGGCTATGTCCCTCAGCCCCCTACTGTATTCCCTGTACACCCACGGCCGTGCCCTCAGCACACTACTGTACTCCGTGTACACACATGGCTGTGTCCCTCAGGCCCCTACTGTACTCCCTGTACACACACGGCTGTGTCCTCAGCCCCCTACTGTACTCCCTGTTCACACACGACTATGTCCTCAGCCCGCTACTGTACTCCCTCTACACCACGGCTGTGTCCTCAGTCCTCTACTGTACTCCCTGTATACCAAAGTCTGTGTCCACAGCCTGCTGCTGTACTCGCTGTACATCCACGGCTGTGTCCTCAGCCCCTACTGTACTCCCTCTACACCACACTGTGTCCTCAGTCCCCTACTGTACTCCCTGTATACCAAAGGCTGTGTCCTCAGCCTCCTACTGTACTCCCTGTACACATATGGCTGTGTCCGCAATTCACTACTGTACTCCCTGCACACACACGGCTGTGTCCTCATCCACCTACTGTAGTCCCTGTACACACATGGCTGTGTCCTCAGCCCCCTACTGTACTCCCTGTGCACATACGGCTGTGTCCTCAGCCTCCTACTCTACTCGCTGTGCACACACGACTGTGTCCTCAGCCCCATACTGTACTCCCTGAACACACACGGCTGTGACCTCTGTTCTCTTCTGTACTCACTGTACACATATGGCTGCGTCTGCAGTCCCCTACTGTACTCCCTGTACACACACGGCTGTGCCCTCAGCCCTCTACTGTAATCCCTGTACACCAATGGCTGTGCCCTCATCCCCCTACTGTATTCCATGTTCACCCATGGCTGTATCCTCACTCCCGACTGTACTCCCTATATACCAAGAGATGGGCCCTCAGACCCCAACTGTACCCCCTATACACATTTAGCTGTGTCCTCAGTCTCCTTCTGTACTCCCTGTACATCCACGACTGTGTCCAATGCCCCCTACTGTACTCACTCTACAACACAGCTGTGTCCTCAACCCCCTAATGTGCTCCCTGTATACCAAGGGCTGTGTCCTCAGCCCCCTACTGTTCTCCCTGTGCACACACGGCTGTGTCTGCAGTCCGCTACTGTACTCCCTGTACAAACACGGCTGTGTTATCAGCCCCATGCAGTACTCCCTGTACTCACACGGCTTTGTCATCAGCCCCCTGCTGTACTCCCTGTACACACACGGCTTTGTCATCAGCCCCCTACTGTACTCACTCTACAACACAGCTGTGTCCTCAACCCCCTACTGTACTCCCTGTATACCAAGGGCTGTGTCCTCAGCCCCCTACTGTCTTCCCTGTACACACACGACTGTGTCCTCAGCCCCATACTGTTCTCCCTGTGCACACACAGCTGTGTCAGCAGTCCGCTACTGTACTCCCTGTACAAACACGGCTGTGTTATCAGCCCCCTGCAGTACTCCCTGTACACACACGGCTTTGTCATCAGCCCCCTGCTGTACTCCCTGTACACACACGGCTTTGTCATGAGCCCCCTACTGTACTCCCTGTACACACACGGCTTTGTCATCAGCCCCCTACTGTACTTCCTGCACCCACACGGCTTTGTCATGAGCCCCCTACTGTACTCCCTGTACACACATGGCGTTGTCATCAGCCCCCTACTGTACTCCAGGACGCACCCGGCTGTGTCCTTAGCCACCTACTGTACTCCTGTACACACACGGCTGTGACCTCTGCCCCCTACTGTACTCCCTGTACACACACGGCTGTGTCCTCAGCCCCCTACTGTACTCCCTGTGCACACACGACTGTGTCCATCAGCCCCCTACTGTACTCCAGGACGCACCCGGCTGTGTCCTCAGTCCTCTACTGTACTCCCTGTATACCAAAGGCTGTNNNCCCTGTACACACACGGCTGTGTCCTCAGCCCCCTACTGTACTCCCTGTGCACACACGACTATGTCCTCAGCCCGCTACTGTACTCCCTCTACACCACAGCTGTGTCCTCAGTCCTCTACTGTACTCCCTGTATACCAAAGGCTGTGTCCACAGCCTGCTACTGTACTCGCTGTACATCCACGGTTGTGTCCTCAGCCCCTACTGTACTCCCTCTACACCACACTGTGTCCTCAGTCCCTGTATACCAAAGGCTGTGTCCTCAGCCTCCTACTGTACTCCCTGTACACATATGGCTGTGTCCGCAGTTCCCTACTGTACTCCCTGCACACACACGGCTGTGTCCTCAGCCACCTACTGTAGTCCCTGCACAGACATGACTGTGTCCTCAGCCCCCTACTGTACTCCCTGTGCACATACGGCTGTGTCCTCAGCCTCCTACTGTACTCGCTGTACACACACGACTGTGTCCTCAGCTAGATACTGTACTCCCTGAACACACATGGCTGTCACCTCTGTTCTCTTCTGTACTCACTGTACACATATGGCTGTGTCTGCAGTCCCCTACTTTACTCCCTGTACACACACGGCTGTGCCCTCAGCCCCTACTCTACTCCCTGTACACCGATGGCTGTGCCCTCATCTCCGGACTGTATTCCCTCTTCACCCATGGCTGTATCCTCACCCCCGACTGTACTCCCTGTACACACGCGGCTGTGTCCCTCTGCTTCCTACTCTACTCCCTGTACACACATGGCTGTGTTCTCAGCCCCCTACTGTACTCCCTGTACATCCACGGCTGTGTCCTCAGCCCACTACTGTACTCCCTATATACCATAGGCTGTGTCCTCAGCCTCCGACTGTACTCGCTGTACACACACTGCTGTGTCCTTAGCCCCATACTGTACTCCCTGTACACATATGGCTGTGTCCGCAGACCCTACTGTACTCCCTGTACACATACGGCTGTGCCTTCAGCCCCCAACTGTTCTCCCTGTACACACACGGCTGTGTCCCTCAGCTCCCTGCTGTACTCCCTGTACATCCACGGCTGTTTCCATTGCCCGCTACTGTACTCCCTCTAAACCACGGCTATGTCCTCAGCCCCATACTGTACTCCCTGTACACACACGGCTGTGTCCT
>NW_025207802.1:0-3977 GCF_004010195.1 Chiloscyllium plagiosum | reverse complement strand
GAGGAAGTGACAAAGTTGAATGATGATAGAGGGGCTCTAGATATCATGTACATGGACTTCAGGAAGACGTTTGATAAGATTTCCCATGGTCGGGTTATGGAGAAAGTGAAGTCACATGGTGTTCAGGGTGTGCTAGCTGCATGGATAAAGAACTGGCTTGGCAACGGGCAACGAGCGTAGTAGGGGAAGGGAGTTTCTGAAAATGGAGAACTGTGACCAGTGGTGTTCCATGTAAGATGTTTCTGGAAAGATACATGAATGGGCCGGGAGCATAGGGATAAAGACCTTTAGAAAACAGGAGACAGGTTGAGATAGAGGATTTGGATCGGCGCAGGCTTGAACCACCGAATGGCCTGTTCCTGTACTGGAATGTTCTTTGTTCTAACATTGCCAAAGATCCATCATATGCCTGTAAAGATCTCCCACAACCTCTTCCATCAGGCTAAGAGAAAAAGACACTTGAACACACAGAGCAGCAAGTTCAGGAACAGCTTCTTCCAAGCTGTTATTAGACTGATGAATGGACTCTCTAATCTCAGATAATGCTGATTTTGTTCATATTGATCTCGCCTAGCGCACGCCCTGTGCAGCGTAACCTATATTACTCTCAGACATGTTTTACAGCCATCGTTCAGTAAATCCATGCTTACCATGATCTTCCCGGACATCTTGGCACAGGACAAAATAAATCCTCACCTCCCTACCCCCAGCCTCCTCCAGTGCTCATGCCCAGGTCTCTCCGGTCCTCACCCCAGCTCCTCCCTTTCCCCCCAGCTCCCTTTGACCCTAAGCCCAGCTCCCTGTGACCTTTGTCTCTCCCTGTTTCTCTCACACTGTCTGTTTCCCTGTGTTTTCCTTTTCCCTGTCTTCTGTTTGTTTTCCTGAACCTATTCTCTTCCCTACTCCCTGCACATGCGACTGTTTGTTTCCTTGTTTTGTTTCCTTTCTCTCTTTGACTGACTGTCCATCTGTTTCCCTCGCTGTGTTCTTTCTCTCCTTCCCTTTGTTTCTGTCTCTTTCTCCTTCGTTGTGATGGTGATGGCTTCTCTATTCGTTTGAAGCAGGTGATGGCTCATTGGTTCGATGTTGGCAATACAATACACTCAACAAGGTTTTGGAATAGAGGACATAATTTAAAATTATCAGTTAAATTTCAATTGTTGTCAAAACAGCAACAGCAACAGAACATGGTATCAATTTAACAGCCAATTGTTACATCTAACTATTTTGAAACTGCCCCTCTCCCAGTGCTCTGTATACTGGCAACTCAAAGCATTCTATTCGGGTGCACAATGACCTGACATGGTAACTGCTCTGCCTAGGACCATAAGAAACTACAGGCGGTTGTGTGCACAGTCCAGACCATCACGGAAGACAACATTCCGTCCATTTATACTTGTCATTGTTGCAAAAAGGCTGGCAACATCAAAGATCTCTCCCAAACTAGTAATGATCTTTACAACCTCTTCCAACAGGGAGGAGACACAGAGGCTTGACAACATGGACCAGCATGCTCAGGAACACTTCCTTCCCTACCATTATTAGACTGACAAATTGACATCTCTCACTTTTCAAATAATATTAACCTTACTAATGTCGATCTTACTTTGCCCAACTCCTGTGAAGCTGTAACCTTGTAAGCCTCACTCTGTCCAAGGACCCTGTGATCTTTGTTTTCTTGTTTAGGGTCATGTGCCTGCATTACAATAAAAACAAACCTTTCCATTGTACGTTTGCCTAAAATAAACGAAACCAAATCAGAACAAACACGTGGACTGCAGTGGCTCAAGGTCTTCTCAAGGGCAACTGGAAAAATGAACTAATGCTGCCCCAGTCAGAGATGCCCATATATAATTAATGAATATAAGAAGATGACCACACTCAGGGAGGACAGATAGGGGGGATCAAATCGCTTTAAACGTGATCATAGATTTATACAGTTTTCCCTCACTATTTGTAAGTAGAGTGTTCCTACAAAACCGTTCGCAAGCTGATATGGTGTAAAGTGCAGTAGCACTGATTTATATGGGAACATTTTCGGCTTTCTTCGTAAAAGTGAAAATCCTGTTCGGATTTCTTTTGGTTAGTGAAACAATGTCCTAATGTAAGTCATTCGGATAGGGAAGTGGCGAAAAGCGAACTTTTGAAAAGCAGGGGATACATGCATTTACAAGGGCATGATATTCAGGAAGATGAGAAAGGCGAAAAATTAATGAGGTGAATCTCACATTTTATTTCCAGCCCAGCTGATCATCATTCTCTTTGTTTGCTCTTTTTCTTCTTTATCTCTCTTTCTCTATTGATTCCTCCTCCCCTTCAAAGCAGATTTCCCTGTCAACGATATTAATCACACTACTTTCCAGCTGCTTTCACTTCAGAAAAGTTTCCCAGCACTTTCTGCTCGTTTCTTTGCATTTCTTTCTATAATTTCAGATTTTCAGCTACTTCCTTTATTTGATTTCGCCTTCAATTTAGTTAATTCGTGGGATGTTGGCATTCGTGGGAAGGGCAGCATTTGGTTACCATCACTAATTGCTCTGATTATGAGGCCATTCCACAAGCCAATATAAAGTTAAGCATATTGTCATGGGTCTCAAGTCACAATTAACTCAGACCGGGTAATAACATTAGGTTTCTTTACCAAAGGTGATCAGTGGAAGATGAAGGTTTTCAGACAAAATGTTGCTTTTATGTTTGTTTTTCGTGAAATTCACTTTTATTCGAATTCTTATCATTTTTATTTAAGTTCTGTCATCAGCTGAAACAAATCACTTGAAACAATATCTTTTGTTTAATAAGCATAGCTTCTGAATTACATCCAGCGACATTCTTAAATTCATACATTGTCCTAATCATGAAGTAACTTCCGAGACAAGAACAATTTTATGATTGAAATATTTGTAATCGGAAAAGTGTTCAGAAGAGAGCTTGAAACATTAAGTCTGAATTTTACCAACGTGCAGCCAATGGTTTATTCAGCAACAATGAAGATTGGGGATATTAGGAGCTGGGAGTGGACAGGTTTCGTGACAGAGAGAACAGGAGACATAAATCAGTTTAGGGCAAAAAGGGATCTCGAGGTTGTGCACAGTTTTGTTTGCAGATGTTTGTGAGGGAGTGGTCTTCAATTCATGGGTAATGAATGGAGACTGCAATTGAAACTGAAGACAATAGTTTCTTTCCCTGACAAATATAGATAACAGAAATTGCAACAAAGTTCAAACTTGGTTATGGGATTAATGAATGGACAGAGATAAAGAACACCAACAATAGCGAGAATAGGTGAGTAGCACACCCTCCACCCCGCTCAGAATAATCATCAGCACTGTATATCCGATATGGTAGAACTCCCCAAAAGGGGGAAATCTTGAAAAGACTCAAGGAAACCTCTTCTACATTGTTGTAATGTTCCAGTCCGCTATTCTCAGATTCAGATCTCTGCAGCTGTTGATCTCTGTTACTGTTGGAGCTGATGCATCTGTTACTACAGTGAGATAACGCACTGAATGAAGCCTCTTACTAATAGGAGAGGGAAACCCTCCAGTGACTCAGTTTCATTGCATGGAGACTGACATCAACCACAGTCAGAGCAATACAGCTTTCAATACAGCACATTCAGTTCACAATATATCTGGACTGGACTACATGTTGACGTTGCTGGCTATTGGTCACATCTCCCATCACCAATCGCTCTAGTGAAGTCAGTTGAGGGAGAATAAGAATATTTTCCTTTCGTAGGCTACATGATTCTGCTCTGTTTTCCGTTTACTATGCTGTAGCCATCTCTCCAAAAATCCCTCCACCCCCCAAAAGAATCACAGTCAGGATTCTGTGCTGATCTCTCCTCCACGGGAACAAACGCTAGCGAACAGACTGTCATTGGGCACAGTTGCTCTGAACATAGACAAGAAGTGTGGACTTCTTCGAATGTTCCTCTCACTGCTCTAATAAGGCAACTTTGGAACTTCCAAAGGGAA
>NW_025207801.1:0-13515 GCF_004010195.1 Chiloscyllium plagiosum | reverse complement strand
AGTCTCATTGTGTAGATGATAGTGTGTCAGTATTAGTGTCTGTTGGTGTGACAGTCTCACTGTGAGGATGATAGTGTGTCAGTATCAATGTCTGGGAGTGTGAGAGTCTCACTGTGAGGATGATAGTGTGTCAGTATCAGTGTCTGGGAGTGTGAGAGTGTCACTGTGAGGATGATAGTGTGTCAGTATCAGTGGCATGGAGTGTTTCAGTCTCACTGTGAGGATGATAGTGTGTCAGTATCAGTGTCTGGGAGTGTGAGAGTCTCACTGTGAGGATGATAGTGTGTCAGTATCAGTGTGTGGGAGTGTGAGAGTCTCACTGTGAGGATGATAGTGTGTCAGTATCAGTGTCTGGGAGTGTGACAGTCTCACTGTGAGGATGATAGTGTGTCAATATCAGTGTCTGGGAGTGTGACAGTCTCACTGTGAGGATGTATTTTGTGTTTTGTGTAAGTTAGTGACCTCTGTGGAAGTGTGAGTTATTTTCTCTCCGTCTTAGAGTCTTTGTGTGTGGATGTTTTTGTTTCTGATTGGTATTGTATCTTTCAGTGTAAAATTGTTTACCGTTGGTTTGAAGTGTGTCTACTTCAACATCAGAACTTACCGAAATAAGTTAGGCGAGCTTACAGCATGGATAGGAATCTGGGACTTCGATGTTGCGGCCGTTTCGGAGACGTGGATAGAGCAGGGTGAGGAATGGATGTTGCAGTTGCCAGGGTTTTGATCTTTCTTTGTGAACATGGACTTTGGCAAGGGACGGGTATGCGTTGCTTTGTTCATCAAAGACAGTATAACAGTGACTGAAAGAACCTTTGACGAGGTCTAATGAGATGGTATGGGCTGAGCTCAGAAACAGGAGTGGAAATGTCACATTGCTGGGAGTTGTTTTTATAGGCATCCACAAAGTTCCAAGGATGTGGAGGAGAGGATTGGCAAATCAGTTCTGGGTAGGAGTGAAAGGAACAGTCCCCTATTGGTCATTATGGGGGACTTTAACTTCCCCAACATTGACTGGAAATGCTATAACTCCAGTACGTCAGATGGATCAGTTTTTGTCCAATGTGTACAGGAGGGTTTCCTGACACAGGATGTCGAAGGGCCGACAAGAGGGGAGGCCACACTGGATCTGGTGCTTGGGAATGACCCAGGCCAGGTGTTTGATTTAGTTGTCGGTGAGCACTTTGGAGAGAGTGACCGTAATGTAGTTACGTCTAGTTTCGCGACAGAAAGGGATCGGTACATGCCACAGGTTCGGTTGCAGGGGGACTTGGATAAACTGCAGAATTGGGCTGAGAGGTGTCAAATGGAGTTCAATGCAGCTAAATGTGAGGTGATGCACTTTGGGAAGAATAACAGGAAGGCAGAGTACTGGATCAATGGAAAGATTGTTGGTAGTGTGGATGTGCAGAGAGATCTTGGAGTCCATGTGCATAGATCCCTGAAAGTTGCCACCCAGCTTAATAGTGCTGTTAAGAAGGCATATGGTGTGTTAGGTTTCATTGGTAGATGGATTGAGTTCCGGAGCCACAATATCATGCTGCAACTATACAAAACGCTGGTGCGGCCACACTAGGAATATTGTGTACAGTTCTGGTCACCATATTTCGGGAAGGATATGGAAGCATTGGAAAAGGTGCAGAGGAGATTTACCAGATGTTGCCTGATCTGGAGGGAAGGTCTTATGGGGAAAGGCTGAGAGACTTGTGTCTGTTCTCATTGGAGAGAAGAAGGCTAAGAGGGGATTTGATAGAGACATACAAGATGATCAGAGGATTAGATAGGGTAGACAGTGAGAGTCTTTTTCCTAGGATGATGATGTCAGCTTGTACGAGGGGGCACAGCTACAAATTGAGGGGTGATAGATTTAAGACAGATGTCAGATGCAGGTTCTTTACTCAGAGAGTAATAAGGGTGTGGAATGCCCTACCTGCCAATTTAGTTAACTCAGCCACATTAGGGAGATTTAAACAATCCTTGGATAAGCACATGGATGATGATGGGATAGCGAAGGGGGACGAGATGTCAACGCAACATCGAGGGCCGAAGGGCCTGTTCTGTGTTGTATTGTTCTATGTTCTATGTTCTGTGTTAGTGTGAGGATGCTTGTGTGTCAGTGTGTGTTCATGTCTGTCAGAACGGGA
This sequence comes from Chiloscyllium plagiosum, assembly GCF_004010195.1. Classification (NCBI taxonomy): domain Eukaryota; kingdom Metazoa; phylum Chordata; class Chondrichthyes; order Orectolobiformes; family Hemiscylliidae; genus Chiloscyllium; species Chiloscyllium plagiosum. Next base: position 11,374 of record NW_025207801.1, on the reverse strand, counting down.
GTGCCAGTGTGAATAAATAAAGAAAGAGTGCAGGACACTCAGATAGAATGAGGACATGAATATTGATTCTTGACCTGGAGGTGAAATTAAGGTTTGCTGAGAAAGGGATGAAGGTGGCCTTGAGGAATGTCAGATTAGCCATGTTCCTATTCAATGTCAGGCCTGGTCTGAGAGCCCAAACATCCTACTACTGCTTTTATATCTGGGTGTCTTATAATTTGATCAGACGAAACCAGGAGATAATCGTGGAAGATAGAAATGGCACAGGTTCTACAGCAATATTTTGTTGTCATTGTTTTGGTGGTGGACTCTTGTACCTCCCTGACAGTAACAGGTAGTGAAGAGCTTATCAAATCGGCAGAACTGACAACAATCAGCATCACTTGAAAAAACATACTGAACAAACTGTTGGAATTGATGGTCTGTGTCACCCTTGGGTCTTAAAGGAAATGGCAGCAGAGATTGTTAACATGGAACAGCAACAGGCAATTTCATCCATCATGTCTGTGCTGACCATAATGCCATTCAAAACCAATCGCATCTTCTGCATCCTTCTATTCCCTGCCACTTCATGTATCTGTCTGCCCACCTGATCAGATGGCACGGTGGATTGCAGTGCCTCACAGCACCACAGACCTGGGTTCCAGTCCAGCCTCAAGCAACTGTCTGTGTGGAGTTTGCACATTCTCCCCATGATTGTGTGGGTTTCCTCTGGGTGCTCCGATTTCCTCCCACAGTCCAAAGATGTGCAATTTAGGTGAATTGGCCATGCTAAATTGCCCATAGGGTTCAGGGCAGTAGTTAGGGGAATTGTAGAGTAATAGGGTAGGGGAATGGGTTTGGGTGGGTTACTCTTTGGAGTGTATCACCTATACAGAGTATTCAAAAATAATGGGCACCCAATGAACACAGTCCACAGATTTCTCAGCAACAAACCCAAACAAGCAGACAAAACACATCCAGGAACCCTAGCCACTCTCCCCTACATCAAAGACATCTCTGAAATGACTGCCAGACTACTCAGACCCCTTGGCATCATGATAGCCCACGAACCCACCAACTGCTGTTCGTCATTTTTATAAATGACCTGGATAAGGGCTTAGAAGGGTGGGTTAGTAAATTTGCGGACGACACTAAGGTCGGGGGAGTTGTGGATAGTGACAAAGGATGCAGAGAGACATAGATAAGGTGCAGAGCTGGGCTGAGAGGTGGCAAATGAAGTTTAATGTGGACAAGTGTGAGGTGATTCACTTTGGACGGAGTAATCGGAATGCAAAGTACTGGGCTAATGGTAAGATTCTTGGTAGTGTAGATGAGAGAGAGAGATCTCGGTGTCCCTGTACACAGATCCTTGAAAGTTGCTACCCAGATTGACAGGGTTGTTAAGAAGGCATACGGTAGTTTGACCTTTATTAATAGTGGGATTGAGTCCTGGAACCAGGAGGTTATGCTGCAGCTGTACAAAGCTCTGGTATGGCCACATTTGGAGTATTGTTTACAGTTCTGGTCATCATAAGAAGGATGTGGAAGCTTTGGAAAGGGTGCAGAGGAGATTTACGAGGATGTTAGGTAAAAATAATGACTGCAGATGCTGGAAACCAGAGTCTAGATTAGAGTACGCTGGAAAAGCACAGCAGTTCAGGCAGCATCCGAGGAGCAGTAAAATCGACGTTTCGGGCAAAAGCCCTTCATCAGGAATATATTGCCTGGTATGGAAGGAATGCCTTACGAGGAAAGGCTGAGGGCCTTGAGGCTGTTCTTGTTAGAGAGAAGAAGGTTGAGAGGTGACTTAATAGAGACATACAAGATAATCAGAGGGTTAGATAGGGTGGACAGGGAGAGCCTTTTCCAAGTATGGCGACGGCAAACACGAGGGGACACAACTTTAAAGTGAGAGGTGATAGGTATAAGACAGATATCAGAGGTAGTTTCTTTACTCAGAGAGTAGGAAGGGTATGGAATGCTTTGCCTGCAACGGTAGTAGATTTGTCAAGTTTAAGTGCATTTAAGTCGTCATTGGACAGGCATATGGAGGTACATGGAATTGTGTAAGTGGGATGGGCTTCAGATTAGTATGACAGGGCGGCGCAACATCGAGGGCCGAAGGGCCTGTACTTCACTGTAATGTTCTATGTATACTAAAACAGCAGCTAATGAACTTGAAAGACCCTATATAGACAACAAGCAAAACTAATGTCATTTACAAAATACCGTGCAAGGACTGTAACAAACACTACATTGGACAAACAGGCAGAAAACTAGCCACAAAACGACATGACCCTCTCTCACTAGTATCCTAACATACAGATAAGGAAGGACACCACTTCGACTGGGACAACACACCCATCCTAGGACAAGCCAAACAGAGACACACATGGGAATTCCTAGAAACATGGCATTCCAACTGGAACTCTATCAAAAAACACGTTGACTTGGATCCCACTTACCACCCCTTAAGAAAAAGAAGAGGAAATTACATCACCAAAGGAAATGATGTCACCATAGGAAATAACATCACTAACCCAAGGAAACTCAAACATAAATAGAAAGCCGCTACACCACCAATGTGTGATCCGGAGGCTCACTGATGATGTTAACTAGTATGGTGACGAAATGTCCGAAAATGCACCTTCCTGCTCAGGGAGCAAGCCTACATCCAGAACCTCAACCTGAGCTACAAATCTTCTCAAAACTCACTAACATTAGTGACATTTAAGGAACTCTTGGATAGGACATGGAAGATAGTAAAATGAAGGGTATGTAGGTTAGTCTTATCTTAAAGCGTGATAAAAGGCTGGCACAACATCAAGGACCAAAGGGCCTGCACTGTGTTGTACTGTTCTATGTTTCTGGTCAATGGTAACCTTCTAGCAGAAAGTGAGGACTGCAGATGCTGGAGATCAGAGCTGAAAATGTGTTGCAGGAAAAGCGCAGCAGGTCAGGCAGCATCCAAGGAACAGGAGAATCGACGTTTCGGGCATGAGCCCATTCCTGAAGAAGGGCTCATGCCCGAAACATCGATTCTCCTGCTCCTTGGATGCTGCCTTACCTGTTGCGCTTTTCCAGCAACACATTTTCAGGTCAATGGTAACCCCCAGGATATTGACAGTGGGGGAGTCAGTGATGGCAACCCTATTGAAAGTTAGATTGCCCCTTATTGGAGATGGTCATTGTCTGGCATTTGCGTGGCATGAGTGTTACTTGCCACTTTTCATCCCAACCCAAGATATTGTTCAGATAGAGTCATGGAGGTCAACATGAATGGAAACAGGACCAATGGGCCAACTCCTGAAGAAGGGCTAATGCCCGAAACGTCGATTCTCCTGTTCCCTAGATGCTGCCTGACCTGCTGCGCTTTTCCGGCAACACATTTCCATCTCTGATCTCCAGCATCAGCAGACCTCACTTTCTCCTCAACTCCCCCATGCTGCCCACTATTCACAGTTTCACCTAGTCCCATTTACCTGGGTTTGGCCCATATCCCTCCATACCTCTCCCATCCATTTACCTGTCTCAATGTTTCTTCAACTATGAAAGTGGACTTGCTTCCACTGGTACTGCCTGTTCCAGACACTCACCACCCTCTCTGTGAAATAGATCCCCCTCTGAACCCTTCTGTATCTCTCCCCTCTCACCTTTAACCTATTCCCTCTAGTTTAAGACCCCTCCTACCGTGTGAAAAGGCTGTTGGCAGTTCAACAGGTACATCTGGGTATACAGAAGGAGACATTCAGCGCTGTAACAATCCTGTACACCATAGAATCAAGTTTACTCATCACTTAGACAATACTGAGAGGCTTATTGAGTTAAATTACTTACCTGCAGCACGAGTGGTTTGTCCTTGTGCAGCTGTGGAAGGGAGTTCAGCTTCTGTTGTCTCCGGCCCAGTTCCTGGGAGAAGTTAGGAACAGAACAATACTCAGTGAATGGGGTTCCCTGGACAACACACACAGAGGCATTTGGAGGATCAGAGACAGGCTGAGCTGGGTGTGATAGTGTCCAGGTCTGTCAGGATCTGGCACACTCTGAATGTATGGGTTGACAGTGTGGTGCTGGAAAAGCACTGCAGGTCAGGCAGCATCTGAGGAGCAGGAAAACCGATGTTTCAGGAGAAAGCCTTTCATCAGGAATGAGGCTTTTGGGCTGGGGGGGGCTGAGAGATAAATGGGAGGGGTTTGGGGTTGGGGGGAAGATAGCTGAGAATGCGATAGGTGGATGAAGATGGGGGAGAAGGTGATTGGAGGGTGGAGTGGATAGGTGGAAAGGTGATGGACAGGTCAGGAGGGCAGTGTCGAGTTAGAGGCTTGGGACTGGGATAATGTGGGGGAAGAGGAAATGAGGAAACGGTGAAATCCATATCAATCCCTTGTGGTTGCAGGGCACCAAGGCGGAATATGATGCGTTCTTCCTCCAGACATTGGCTGGTAAGTATTTAGCGACGGAGGAGGCCCAGGATCTGCATGTCATTGGGGGAGTGGGAGGGGGTGTTGAAGTGTTCAGCCACGGGGCGGTGGGGTTGGTGGGTGCGGGCGTCCCAGAGGTGTTCTCTGAAACATTCCACAAGAAGACGTCCTGTCTCCCCGATGTAGACGAGACCCCATCGGGTGCAACAGATACTGTAGATGTCATTGAGGAGGTACAGGTAAATGTCTGTCAGATGTGGAAGGATCCTTTGGGGCCTTGGACGGAGGTGAGGGGGGAGGTGTGGGCGAAGGGTTTTCAATTCCTGCGGTGGCAGGGGGAGGGTGCCAGGACTGGCTTGTGGGCTGGTGGGGGGTGGACCTGACGAGGTCGTCATGGAGGGAATGATTTCTCCAAAATGCAGATGGGGTGCGGAGGGAAATAGATCCGTAGTGTGGGGACTGTTTGGAGGTAGCAGAAGTGGAGGAGGAGGATGTGATCTATACAGAGGTTGGTGATCTGGAAGGTGAGGACAGGTGAGCTTCTGACTTGTTGTGTTGGGAGGGGTGGGGTTCAAGGGCAGAGAGGAGTTGCTCTGGAGGGCAGTGTTGATCACATGTGGTCTTTGAAGAAGGAGGCCATCTGGGATGTTCAAGGTAGAATTGATCCTCCTGGGAGCAGATGCAGTGGAGGTGACGGAATTGGGAATAAGGGATGGCGTTTTTACAGGAGGCAGGGTGGGAGGAGGTCTATCTCAGGTAACTATAGGAGTCAGTGGTTTGTAGTAGATGTCCATGTTGAGTTTGTCATTGTTGATGGAGAAGAGGTCCAAGAAGGAAGGGAGGTGTCCGAGATGGTCCAGGTGAATTTGAGGTGAGGGTGGAAGGTGATTGTGAAGTTGGCATACTGGATAGTGATATGAAGTTTACAATTAGACTCACAGAGCCACAGAGACATTGAGTAATACAGCATGGAAACAGGCCCTTTGGACCAAACTGCTCCATCATGACCATGGTCCCCACTCAGCTAGTTCCAATTGCCTGCATTTGCTCTATATCCCTCTAAACCCTTCCCATCCATGTACCTAACCAAGTGTTTTATAAATGTTGCTATTGTACCTGCCTCCACCACTTTCTCTGGCAGCCCATTCCATATACTCACCACTCACCATGAGAAGAAGTTACAGAGAGTGGTGAACTCGGCCCGGATAATCACAAAGGCCAACCTCCCATCTATAGAATCCATCTTAAGGGCCGCTGTAAAGGAAAGGCCACCAGCAATATCAAAGATCCATCCCACCCTGGCAATGTTTTTCTACAACCTCTACCATCGGGGAGAAGGTACAGAAACCTGAATACACACACACCAGCCGGTTTCGAAACACTTCCTACCCTACTCTTGTTAGAATATTGAATGGACTCACAAACTCTCAATATTTGCCTGTACCTGTGTTTTTGTTATTGTTGCTGTTTACCTATTATTTACTGATCTATGCTAATTAACTCTGTGATCTGGCTGTATTGCTCCCAAGACAAAGCTTTTCACTGTGCCAATAAATTCAATTCATCTCCAACCAATCCTACTCTATTATTCTCACAGGTATCTGCAACCTCGCTACACAGAGTCAGAGAGATGGATAGTATGGAAACAGATCCTTCAGTCCAAGTTGTCATGTCTACCAGATATCCTAAATTAATCCAGCCCCACCTGCCAGCACCCAGCCCATATCCCTCCAAACCCTTCCTATTCCTATACCCAACCAGACGCCCTTTAAAAGCTATAATTGTACCAGCCTCCACCACCTCCTCTCGCAGCTCATTCCACACATGCACTACCCTCTGTGTGAAAATGTTGCCCATTAGGTCCATTTTAAATGATTCCCCTCTCACCGTAAACCATGCCCTCCAGTTCTGGCCTCCCCCAGGGAAAAGACCTTGTCCACTTACCCTATCCATGCCCCTCATCATTTTATAAACCTCTATAAGGTCACCCCTCAGCCTCCAACACACCAAGGAAAACAGCCCCAGCCTGTTCAGCCTCTCTCTCTAGCTCAAATCCTCCAACCCTGGCAACATCCTTGTAAATCTTTTCTGAAGCCTTTCAGGTTTCAAAACACCATTCCCCTATTTGGGGTCTATTTGAGGGTGTATAATACAGTCCATAATACAATTCTTCAATCATGAAAGGCTTATTGAGTTAAATTACTTACCAGCAGCATGAGTGGTTTGTCCTTGTGCAGCTGTGGAAGGGAGTTCAGCTTCTGTTGTCTCGGGCCCAGTTCCTGTGGAAAGTTAGGAACAGAACAATACTCAGTGAATGGGGTTCTCTGGACAATACACACAGAGGCATTTGGAGTTTCAGAGACAGGCTGAGCTGGGTGTGATAGTATCTCGGACTGACAGTACCTCACATATTCTGAAAGCATGGAGGAGTGGCACTCTGCGTGTATATGATCGCGAATGACTCTCTCAGTTTAAGAGACTCAGTCTGAGGGTGCTTGTGTGTCAGGATGAGCAAGTGTCTGTCAGAATGAGAGTCTCAGTGTGATTTGGAGTGCATGTCACTGAGTTAGTATCTGTCAATATGATTCTCAATGTGAGGATAATTGTGTGTCAGTGTGAGTCAGTATCTGACAAGAGGAGAGCGTGCAAATGATGATCACTGCATGTTAGTGTGAGTTAGTGCCTGTCAGTAATTGAGACTCAGTCTGAGGGTGCTTGTGAATCAGTGTTAGTTAGTGCCTGTGAACATGGCAGTCTCTGTGTGACTAGATTGTATGTCAATGGGAATCAGAGCCTGTCAGTGTGAGAGGCTCCGTGCAAGCAGCCCATTCCATATACTCACCACTCTCTGGGTGAAGAAGTTACCCCTCAGGGCCTTCTTAAATCTTTCCTCTCTCACTTCAAACCTATACCCTCGAGTTTACAATTCCCCATCCCTGGGAAAAAGACTGTATCTCTTCATCCTATCCTATGCCCCTCATGATCTTATACACCTCAATAAGGCCACCCCTCATTCTCCTACATTCCAAGGAATAAGGTCCTATCCTGGCCAGTCTCTCCCTATAACTCAGGCCTACTAGTCCTGGCAATATCCTTGTAAACCCTCTTTGCACTCTTTCCAGTTTAACTATGTCTTTCCTATAACACGGTGACCAAAACTGGACACAATACTCCAAGTGTGGCCTCACCAATGACTTATGCAACTGTAACATAACGTCCCAACTCCTGATGCCTTGACGGATGAGGACCAGCATGCTCAATACCTTATTCACTGCCCTGTCCAGCTGTGACACCGCTTTCAACAAACTGTATACTTGTACTCCTAGGTCCCTCTGTTCTACAACACACCACAGGAGTTTACCATTTACTGGACAAGTCCAACCTTGGGTTGATTCTCTAAAGTGCAACACCTCAGACTTATCTGTGTTGAATTGCATTTGCCAATCCTCAGCCCACTTCCCCATCTGATCAAGATCCGTCTGTAAGGTTTGATAACCTTTCTCGCTATCAACGGAACATCCTCATTTTGTATCATCCGCAAACTTTCTAATCCTGCCTTGTACATTCACACCAGATCATTGATGTAAATAACAAATAAGAAAGGTCCCAGCATTGACCCCTGTGGCACACCACTACTCACAGGCCTCCAGTCCAAGAAACACCAATTCGCTAGCTTTCCCTGGATCCCATGCAACCCAACCTTCATGATTAGCCTGCTGTGCAGGGTTTTGTTAAAGACCTTAGTAATGTCCAAAAAGACAACATCCATTACCTACTCTAACCTATCCTCTTGGTTACCTCTTCGAAAAACCCGAAAAGATTTGTCAGACATGTCTTCCTGCACACAAATCCATGCTGACTATCCCCAGTCAGACCTTGACTATCCAAAACTTGTATGATCCTGTTCCTCAGTATCCTCTCCAACAACGTGCCTCCCACTGATAACAGGCTCACTGGCCTCGAATTCCCTGCTTTGTCTTTGCTCCCTTTCTCAACAATGGAACAACATTAACCATCCTCCGGGTTTCCGGAACTTCACCAGTGGCTAAAGCTGAAGCAAATATCTCTGCAAGGGTCTCTGCTTTTTCTTCCCGAGCGTCCCACAAGGTCCAAAGATGGACCTGGTTCGGCCCAAAGGATTTATCCACTGTAATGTGCTTTACCCCGTCTCTGGTAATATGTATGCGGTCTAAAACATCCCCACTTGTTTCCCTTATTTCCTTAGCATCCATGATGCTCTCTTCAGTAAACACTGAGGAGAAATATTCATGAAAAATCTCTCCTTTCTCCTGTGGCTCCACACACAGATAGCCATGTTGGTCTTTAAGGGACCCTGTTCTCTCCTGAGCTACCCTTTTACTCTGAGGAGAGCTGTAGAACCTCTTGGGATAATCTTTCACCTTATCTGCCAGATCCATCTCATGCCCTCTTTTTCCTCTCCTGATTTCCCTCCTCAATGTTCTCCGGCACTATCTATACCCATCTAGGGATTCACTTGAGTCTCATAGCTTAGATCCGATGTCTGCCTTATTCTTTTTCTGACCAGAGTCAGTATCCCACCGTCAGCCTGGGGTCCCTACGCCTGCCAACGTTTCCCTTCATTCTAACAAGGACATACCTTGAGATCACATTTTTAAATTCCTGAAGAAGGGCTTATGCCCAAAACGTCGATTCTCCTGTTCCTTGGATGCTGCCTGACCTGCTGCACTTTTCCAGCAACACATTTTCAGATCACATTGATAAAAGCCTCCCATTTACTAGGTGTTCCCTTTCCTTCAAACAGACTCATCCAGTCAACCTCTGCTCGATCCTGCCTAATGGCCCCCTAACTGACCCTGCTGTAGTTTCGCACCTTAACCTGTGGGCCTGTCCTATCTTATACCATAGCTATGTTAAAACTCGGACAGTTATGATCACTTGACCCAAAGTGCTCTCCGACTGACTCTTCAGTCACTTGTCCAACCTCGTTTCCTACGAGGATGTTCAGGGGTGCACCCTCCCCATAATGATTTAGGAATCTTTCTTGGATACATTTGACAAGTTCCACTCCGTCTGTGTCTTTTACACTCTTGGTGGCCCAGTTAATACAGGAGAAATTAAAATCTCCACCAATCCTACTCTATTATTCTCACAGGTATCTGCAATCTCGCTACACAGAGTCAGAAAGATGGATAGTGTGGAAACAGATCCTTCAGTCCAAGTTGTCATGTCTACCAGATATCCTAAATTAATCCAGCCCCACCTGCCAGCACCCAGCCCATATCCCTCCAAACCCTTCCTATTCCTATACCCAACCAGACGCCCTTTAAAAGCTATAATTGTACCAGCCTCCACCACCTCCTCTCGCAGCTCATTCCACACATGCACTACCCTCTGTGTGAAAATGTTGCCCATTAGGTTTCCTTTATATCTTTCCCCTCTCACCCTAAACCTATGTCCTCTAGTTCTGGACTCCCCGACCCCATGGAAAAGACTTTGTCTATTTACCCTATCCATGCCCCTCATGATTTTATAAACCTCTATAAAGTCACCCCTCAGCTCCGACGCTCCAGGGAAAACAGCCCCAGCCTGTTCAGCCTCTCTCTCTAGCTCAAACCCTGGCACCATCCTTGTAAATCTTTTCTGAACCCTTTCAGGTTTCAAAACACCCTTCCCCTATTTGGGGTCTATTTGAGCGTGTGTAATGCAGTCCATAATACAATTCTTCAATCATGAAAGGCTTATTAAGTTAAATTACTTACCTGCAGCACTGCTGGTTTGTCCTTGTGCAGCTGTGGAAGGGAGTTCAGCTTCTGTTGTCTCCGGCCTAGTTCCTAGGAGAAGTTAGGAACAGAACAATACTCAGTGAATGGGGTTCCCTGGACAACACACACAGAGGCATTTGGAGGATCAGAGACAGGCTGAGCTGGGTGTGATAGTGTCCAGATCTGTCAGGATCTGGCACATTCTGGCAGTATGTGTATGTGTCACACGGTGTGTATGATCCTCAGAGTCACTGAGAAGATTACAGTCAGTGTTCACTAATACCATGGTCAGTGTGAGAACCATGGTCAGTGTGTGTCAGTGTGAGTTAGTGACTGTCAGTGTCAGTTATTGTCAGTCATTGTGAGGTAGTGTCTATCAATGTGAGTTAGTGTCAGTCAATGTCAGTATGAGTTAGTCTGTGTCAATGTGAGTTAATGTGTTTGTGAGTGAAAGTTAGTGTCAGTCAGTGTGTCTTAGTGTCAGTCAGTGTGTATTAGTGCCCGTCGGTGTGTGTTAGCGTCAGTCAGTGTGTGTTAGGGTCAGTCAGTGTCAGTTAATGTCAGTCAGTGTGCGTTAGTTCTGTCAGAATGACTGCGTCAGTCAGTGTGTGTTACTGTCAGTCAGTGTGTGCTTGTGTCAGTCAGTGTGTGTTAGTGTCAGTCAGAATGAATTTGTGTCAGTCAATGTGTATTAGTGTCAGTCAGTGTGACTTAGTGTTGGTCAGTGTGTGTTAGTGTCTGTCAGTGTGTGTTAGTGTCAGTCAGTGTGTGTTACTGTCAGTCAGTGTGTGCTTGTGTCAGTCAGTCTGTGTTAGTGTCAGTCAGAATGAGTTAGTGTCAGTCAGTGTGTGTTGGTGTCAGTCAGAATGAGTTACTGCCTGTCAGTGTATGCTAGTGTCAGTCAGTGTGTGCTGTGTCAGTCAGTGTGCGTTAGTGTCAGTCAGAATGAGTTAGTGTCTGTCAGTGTGTGTTAGTGTCAGTCAGTGTGAGTTAGTGTCGGTCAGTGTGTGTTAGTATCAGTCAGTGTGAGTTAGTGTCAGTCGCCGTGTGTTAGTGTCAGTCAGTGTCAGTTAGCATCTGTAAGTGTGATTTAGTGTCAGTCAGTGTGTGCTCGTGTCAGTCAGTGTGTGCGAGTGTCAGTCAGTGTGAGATAGTGTCAGTCAGTGTGTGTTAGTGTTAGTCAGTTAGTATCAGCCAGTGTGTGTTAGTGTCAGTCAGTGTGAGTTA
>NW_025207800.1:9248-13515 GCF_004010195.1 Chiloscyllium plagiosum | reverse complement strand
TTGGGCCCATCCACCCTCCAAACAAAATAGCCACACTCGCTGACTGAGTAACAAACATCATGCGTTTTTTGCAAATGGTATATTCAAACCGTTGACGGTGACTGGAGCATCTCAGAGTTGTCGAGCCTGAAAAGAAATCCCGCGATCCAACTTGTCCTTGCTGAATAGATTTTCGAAATTAATCCATACGTATCTGCCAATATTTGTGCCGTATCTCTCTGAAGTCTTCCTGTCTACACACCCATTCAAATGCCTTTGAAATGTTGTGAGTGCACCAGACTCTGCCACTAAATGTGGCAATTCATTCCACACACACACACAAGTTCTGTATGAAAAACAAGTGTTCCTCACATCCCTTTAATTTTTTCCTTTCTCACATTAAACGTTTGCTATGTGGATTTAAACTCGCATGTCTTGTGAAAAAGTGCACCCTGACGACTTACTTTGTCTGTCTTTCTCATGATTGTATAAGCGTCTGTGAGGCCATCTCTAAACCCTGAAGCTCCTGGGAATCTGACGAAGCCTATGCAGTTTCGTTCTCATATCCAAGCAGTGAAAATCTTGCAAATCCTTGTAAAGATTTTCTAAACTTACACTTGCAAGAAGTGTGTCCAGCTGCAGCACTTGTTTGACCGCGTGGCCACTCTGGAGCTGCGGGTGGACTCACTGTGGAGCATCAGCAACCTTGGAGAGTTATGTTGCCTCCCAGGTGCTCAGGCCAGGGATGTCGCCAATCGGCTGAAGAGCATTCGAAAAGGGGATCGTGCACAGCCAGTTGTCTTGGTGCATACAGGCACCAACGGAAAAAAAAAACAAGATGAGGACCTGCAGGGAGAATTCAGGGAGCTAGAAGAGAAATTAAAGAGGTGGACCCCAAAGGTAGTAATCTCGGGATTACTGCCGGTGCCATGTGACTGCCAGCGTAGAAATGAATTTAAAAAAAGGCACGATGAACACGTGAGTTGAGGAATGGTGCTGCAGGGCCGGTTTCAGATTTGTTGGATTTTGCGACCAGTTCTGGGGAATGTGGGAGTATAAGAAAATTGACGATCTACATCTGAACCAGACAGGAACGAATCTCCTTTCGGGAGTTTTTGCTACTGCTGTTGAGGAGGTTTTATACTAATGTGGCAGAGGGCTGGGAACCACACCATTAAGCAAGTCGGCAGTGAGGTGGAAACTGCAAACGCTAAAAATCTGGAAGATAGCATTAATAATGGGAAGAGTAGGCAGAGAGCAGATGAATGCAAAAGAACTGGTGGCCTGAAATGCATCTATATTCATGCATGGAGTATAGACAGATGAACTTAGATCTTAGGTTGGTGCCTGGGAATATGACGTTATTGCGATCACAGAGATTTAGTTGAAGGAAGGTCAGGGTTGGCAACCAAATGTTCTAGGATATAGACGCTTCAGACAGGACAGGGAGGGAAGTAAAAGGGAGTTAAACAGATCATGGAAAGACGTAGAGGCAATTCTTTAGTTTTGATTGGAGATTTCCGTTTTCCCAACATTGACTGGGATACTCTTAGCGTCAGAGGTCTGGATGGGACATCATTTGTAAGAAGCCTCCAGGTGAGATTTCTGGAGCGGTATATCAATAGTCTGACGAAAGAACAGGCCATATTGGAACTGATATAGGGTAATAAGCCAGGGCTGGTGATAGCAGTTGCCGTGGGTGATTTCTTTGGGAAGTGTCCAATATTCTGTAAGTTTTAGAATACTCATTGACAAAGATGAGAGTGGTTCTGAGGAAAGAGTATTAAACTGGGCCAAAGCTAATTATATCAAAATTATGCAGGAGGTCGGAAATGTGGATTGGACACATCTGTGTGTTGGAAGGTCCACAGTTCATATGTGGCAGGCTTTGAAAGATAGGTTAAATATAGTGCAGGATAGGCATGTCCCGTTGAAGGCAAAGGATTTGAAAGGCAATATTCGTGAACTGTTGATGACAGGACAATTGTCCGACTCGCCAAGAAGAAAAGGGAAGCATACCTAACGCCTCGGTAGTTAAGAACATAATGGTCCCTGGAGGAACATGAGAAGAATAGGACAAGTCTTAAAAGAGGAATCAAGGGGGTTAAAAAGGGTCATGAAACAACTTCACGCTAGCAGAATTAAGGAGAATCCTAAAGCCTATTATTCATATATCAGAAGCAAGCGGGTAATTAGAGAAAGGATTGGTCCACTAAAGGAAAATGAAGGAAGGCTGTATGTCGAATCTGAGAGAGTGGCTATGATTCTGAATGATTATTTTGCATCAGTGTTCACTGAGGAGAGGAATATGATAAATGTTGAGTCTAGAGTAAGACATTTGATTAGTCTGGACCATGTTGACATAAGTAGGGAAGCTGTGTTGGGCAGGCTAGGGGTAATTAATGTGGACAAATCCCCAGGAACGGATGGGATCTATCCCTGGTTCCTGACTGAGGTGAGAGAGGAAATATCTGGGGCCCTGACAGATATCTTCGCGGCATCCTTCAGCACAGGTGAGGTTCTGGCCGACCGGAACGTTGCTCATATTGTCCCCTGTACAAGAAGGATAGTAGGGATATTCCGGATAACTACAGGACAATAGGCCTAACATTGGTGTTGGGAAATTTGCTGGAGAAGGTACTAAGGGATATGATCTATTCATATTTAGATAAGAATGGGCATATCAGTGAGAGGCATAGAGTTTTTCGGGAAAGTGCCCAAGTTGATAGATGAAGGAAAGGCTGTTGATGTCATATACATGCACTACAGTAAGGAGTTAGATAAGGTTCCCCATAGTAACCAAACAGAGAACGTAAAGTAACATGGTGTGCAGGGTGTTCTAGACAGGTGGATAAAGAATTAGTTGAACAATAGGAGACAGAGAGTGGCAGTTGAATGGAGTTTCTGGGAATAGAGAAAGATGACCAGTAGTGTTCCACAGGGGTCAGTGTTGTGGCCACTGTTGTTTGTGATATACATAAATGATCTGGAAGAGAGCACTGTTGGAATGATCAGAAAGTTTGTAGATGTCACGAAGATTTCTGGACGAGCAGAAAGTATAAGTGACTGTTTAAGAATACAGGAGGATAGAGATATACTGGAAAGTTGGGCGGAAAAGTGGCATCTGGAGTTCAAAACAGACAATTGTGAGGTGACGCATTTCGGTCAGTCTAATTCTAGATGGGGGTATTTCAATGAACGGAAGAGCTTTGGGAAAAAAAAAACTTGATAGGCAGAGAGACCTGTGAGTACAGGTCCATTATACACTGAAGGTTGCTGCACAGGTGGATGAGTCGTCAAGCAGGCATATAGTATGAAGCAGGCATATAGTATGCTTGGCTTCATTGGATGGGGTATTGAATAAAATGGCTGGCAAGTCAGGTTAAAATCGAACAATACATTGGGTAGAATACTGTGTAAATTCCTGGTCGCCACATTACCAAAAGGATGTGGACGCTTTGGAGAGGGCGCGTAAAAGGTTTAAGCGGATGTTGCCTCGTATGGAAGGTGCAATCTAGGAAGAGAGGTTGAGTAGGTTAGGTTTGTTTTCATTAGAAAAAATGAGTTTGAGGGGGACTTTTTTGAGGCTTACAAAATCATGAAGGGTACAGACAGGGTAGATAGAGGAAAGTTTCATTTCCCAGGTTGAAGGATTAAATACCGAGAGGTCACGCTTTCAAGGTGAGAGGTGAAACGTTTAAGAGGGATACACGCAGCAACTACTTGACACAGCGGGTGCTGGGTGTCTAGAACGCGTTCCCAGCAGAGACGGGAGAGGTAATCACGGTAGATACATTTAAGATGCGTCTGGACAGATGCATGAGTAGATGGGGAGCAGAGGGATGCAGATGCTTAGCAATTGGGTGACAGATTTATACAGTAGATTTGGATCGGCTCAGGGCTGAATAGATGAAGGACCTGTTCCTTGTCTGTGCATTTTCTTTCGTCTTTCTTCTTAAATTACGCCAATTTCATTACAAAATTTGCGAGGTCTAAGTGCCTGAAGTGAATCGATGCTGAAACACTAGTCATAACAAAACTGAGGGTTGGCTTTTGTGTGGTAGCGTGGTCGAGCGGTCTAATATGCTGGATTTTAAGCTTCAGTTTCTATCGAATCGTGGCTTCAAATACCAGCATAGTAAGTGAGCTGCTATGTGGAGATGTATGTGAGAGAACTGCGCATGTACGGATGCCTTTTTAATTTGAGTGTTTGCAGCTCCTCAGTGTGCTTACCCTCTCGGTGATAAAATCAGCGACCGTCTCTGAAAACAACGCAAGTTCCTGCTGT
>NW_025207800.1:3075-8251 GCF_004010195.1 Chiloscyllium plagiosum | reverse complement strand
GGGGTCTGACAGAGACGGATCAATGTCACATGGGTACTGAACCAATTTTTAGTGATTCAGATTGTTCTGATGGAAACCGAAGGGAACTCTCCCTCAACGTTTTGCAATTGTTCTTCTTGTGTTTAACGTAATGAACAATATATTGTCAGTAACGAGGGTGGAGGTGCGGCAGAATTGTGAGGTTTCAGTGTGGGACATAGACACAGTATGTCAAATATCCCCAGAGCACGGGAGAGCTGGTTGGTCCAGGATCACTGCCATCTTCTGTTTCTAAACCAACAAATAAAATTACTGGAAAATCTCAGCAGGTCTGGTAGCATTTTGGAAATATAAATCGATTTAAGACTTCTGGACTAGTGACACTTCTTTTCCATACCCATCTCCACCTGCTTTTGCACACTCTTCCTTTTTATTGAATGTCTCCTGACTTCCAACTTTATATTCAGCATCTCTTTTATTACTTCCTCTCCAACAATTTTCCCAGTCTCCAATTTTGTATCAGAACTGTTCCATCTTTCATATTGCCCAGGACTTCGAACTGAACAAATAACTCTGTTTCTATTTCCTTAGATAGCAGATGGCCAGAGACTGGAAGGCAATGTTGTTCCGAAAACTCATCCATGATTCACCCCGAGTCCACAGGGAGCAAGACCTTTACACGCATCAGAATACGACAACATGTTTCTCCAATCCCCCGATGCCAACTAAAAGCGGCCACTGCAGCTTCAATCAGTGCTTCCTGCCAAACCCTGGGACACAGCTCGTGGAATCCCCTTTCTCATTAACTGCTCTTCCCGTGGGAATGGAACAAAGCTTCCATTTTAAATTGGAAACGGCTTCAGGAGATTGGAAGGTTGTTCCTGTTCTTGGAACGTGTAAGAAACAAAACTCCTGTCTTGAAAATGAGAAGTGGTAAACGTTTTAGGCAGGAAGAACAAAGAAAATGTTGATTGTGAGGACTCTGTATCGTCAGCAGATGGGAAATTCCCAATACTGTAAACAGAAATGATTGGGTTTCCTAAGGTAATTTTCCGACTGATGTACTGTCTGCCAGAGTGACTGGAAATCACTTCATATGAAAATATTCGGGTTGAATCTTAAATGCTGGGACAAGTGTTAAATAGATTCTAATGTTTTGAAGAAATAACAAAAGTGAAAGACGTGAATTATGTTCTTTGTGATTGGGAGGAATGAGCTGGATCTTTGCAAATTGCTGTGCCAGGTGAATTATGCTGGTGAATGAAATAGCAAACTAATTCATCGTGTCCCAAGCCTGTATATCTCAGTTCGGTGCAATGTGAGTTGTTTAATCAGAGAGCCGTGCGTTCAAGCCCCATAATAGTCGTTTTCATTGTTTAATAGAGTTCCAGCTCTTCGTTCCACATGCAGAATTGCAAGCCAACGCTGGTGGAGCATTTTTGTTGCTTTCGCTGACACATAGGTCCTCCTGCTTTGATCACATGTCAGTGTCTGAGTGAAAACTGTCTGCACTTTACTGGAAGCGCCAGAGACAACTTTATCAGTGCAGCTGAAAATGCTATGAATGATGTCCATTTTACAACATGAGATTCC
This sequence comes from Chiloscyllium plagiosum, assembly GCF_004010195.1. Taxonomy (NCBI): domain Eukaryota; kingdom Metazoa; phylum Chordata; class Chondrichthyes; order Orectolobiformes; family Hemiscylliidae; genus Chiloscyllium; species Chiloscyllium plagiosum. Next base: position 6,679 of record NW_025207800.1, on the reverse strand, counting down.
ACTTCATCCGTGCACCAACCAAAGTGTTCAAAGACACAGAACGCGAATGGCCATTTGTTAGTGGTCTGACAGAGACGGCTTAATGTCTCATGGGTCCTGAATAAAAATTAACTGAATTAGAATGTGCTGATGGAACGGAACGGAGCTATCCCTAAACGTTTTGCAATTGTTCTTATTGTGTGCTCATGTAAGTTTATGTAATGAACAGTTTACTGTCAGTAACGAGGGTGGGGGTGGGGAAGGATTCTGAGGTTTCAGTGTGGGACACACGTGATCTGATCGAACGAGCAAGTCAAATATGAGAGAGCTGATTGGTCCAGGATCACTCCCATCTTCTGTTTCAGAATCAACAAATGAAATTGCTGGAAAATCTCAGCAGGTCCGGTCGCATCTTGAAAATGAAAACCGAATGAGATTTCGGGACTGGTGACACTTCTTTTTCCATCTTCATGTCCCTCTGTCTTTCTACAAACTTCCTTCTTATTGAATATGTCCTGACTTCAAACTTTATATTCAGCTTCACTTTTATTGCTTCCTCTCCAAACATTTTCCCAGTCTCTAAAATTGTATCATGCTTGTTCTATCTCTCACTTTGCCCAGGACTTCCAACTGAACAAATAACTCTGTTTCTATTTCCTTCGATACCAGATGGCCAGAGATTGGAAGACATAGGAGCGGTTAGCGCTTTCAGAATATCTAGTCTGCTTCGCCATTCGATCTTGGATAATATCGTTCTTAACCCCATTCTCCAGTCCTCTCCCTGAACACTTACTCCCCAGTCTTAGGATCCAGTTTTTTTTCCCAGAGTGGGTCCTAATCCGTCCCAAAACCCTCCACATGTGTTGGCAGCTGTTACACCGTGTCTCCGTGTCATCAATCTCAGCTTCAGTGATTCTCGGCAAACACGAACTGTTCTGAGCAGCTCGATCGGGACTCTCGCCCCACTATGATCCTGCGAGGGAGCAGTAATCATCTTCATCTCCTACAGAATGGATCGGCGCTTTAAAAAAAATACGGACAGAAAGAAAGATAATCTTGTGTGTCAAGATATGTGGAGGTAATTGCTTTCTGACCTGGTCAGTAAACCTTCCTCTGTATATCCCCGCACATTCTAGCTGTTGTGGTGAAAGGGAATACAAGTCCAATTAATTGCCATCTACGCTTTATTCGATATGTATTCTTCCTTGTTCTGAATATGCAGGGATGTTTCCAGCACTGATGGTCACCGTTTCGAAGAGTGCATGCCACGGTCCCTGATCTTTTCTGGAGAGGAGCAGTATCAGTTTGTGCGAAAGTGGTCCAGTACAAAGCTTAGAAGAAACATTGTTGTTCCCTCTTTCCGGACGACAGTCTTTCATATCATGATCGATGGGGATTCATTGCATTCTCATCAGCGAACCTTACTTTGAATTTACTCGCCCAATACTACTGTAGCGGTGAAAAGAATATAATTCCGAATACCTGCTGCGTGAAATTCATTTTCAAATTTCTATTCGCAGTGGTCCTTCATGTGTGGCGATGTCTATATCACTGCTGGCCATCCTGTTTAAGAGTGCCGTTACATATGTTCCTCTGTCTTGGCGCTGCAGGGAAAATTGTCTGCGCCTTTTCAGCCAATATTTCCTGGATATTTCAACATAGTATTCTTTATTTTTTCAATCATGTCCTCTTTAAGGACACAGGAATGAAAAGATTTACAGGCACAGATGAACTATCGACTCTTGTTCTCATACTGTTACTAATATTACCGTGTGGCCTAAAAGTCTAAGCCATGTTGTAACTGAAAATGAGGAAATCACAGACAGGCTGCCGAATGACGCAGTATGTATTTTGTTTTCTTGTTCTCACAGAGTTCCAGGAAAGTATGACAGCGAGGGAGAGGAATGCAAGTCAAGTGCAGCTCTGGTGAAACACCTTCTGTCTGATTCAGTCATCAACAAGAAACGTGAATGCGACTAAAGCGGGAAACCTTTTCACAACTCGAACAAAGAGCAATCATGAACAGTGACCACCTCTTTGACATCTCAGATCGCCTTTGACCTTCCCTGAATATGTATAGAAACTAATTTTTGTACACCTCAAAGTGAGAAGTGTTTGATTTACCGACAATAAGTGAGTCGCATGTCCTTGATTCCACATAGGGTTCCATCTCGGTTTGCAGCCAGGTGGCAGTTGCTCATGGCTCTGCTGGATAATGCACTATTATGGAGAAATAAAAGGAAAGTTGGAACTCTTATTGGCTCTGGGTTTCGAATAATCTTGCTACGTGTTCTGCCATTCTCGGATTCCAGTGCTAAACCAGTTTTTCAGTTCATCTGAGATGCAGGAGAGTCGGCGTTTCTGGCAGGAGCATAATTCATCATCTCCAGTGATCACTTTATCTGCGGAGAGAAAATGAACAAAGTTTCACACAGTGACTAATCGGAATTGCATTCCGTTTCCGCATGGTGGCAGATATGGGCTAGCAAATTCAAAGCCAGATTTGCTGATGAGAACAACAAGCACGACCGCTCAGATAGAGCAATTCCTTCCCACCGCTTATTCTGCAGAACCGGTGCAGTTACTGTGAGTATGCTGCAGGGTATCATCAGGTACATGCTCTTGGGTTTCCAGTTTTGGCCTGTGTGCTCGCGTGGCTGAGCAACCTGCGACTCTGATTTCAGATTCCACTTCTTAAGAAGGCTTGTGTTTGCATCCCTGCGCGGCCACGTGTGCTAATGGATTAAGCTGGCAACGTTTTGCAGGGATGAGTTTTGTTAAAGTTGAGCAGAAAAAAAGGTAATATCTTCTAACCCGGCTGTGATGTGGCACAGCAGAAAACAACCAACATGTCAGTGCCCATGTTTTCCCCTTCTGCTGTAGTTGTCACGTTCCCCTCCAGCTCGAAAGGCCACCAGCATAATATACGGCTCAAAAACAGGCTGCGCCAATCTTTCATATTCCAGACAATTTGCATTTTTCACCGTTTCTCTGAAAGCGAATGGAGATATTTATTTCCCTGTTTATGTGAAATTAAGTTTTACATTGAATCTGCTCGGTTTTGTGTTGTTGTTGCGAAAAGGAGGGAAATTGCGATATGAAACTTCGGTATTTTTCCCTAATTTCCTTAATTTCTGTCCTGATGAGAGAGGATGGTGATTGGTTCTCTCGATCCGGTGGAGACATCAGCACAATTGTTAACCTCATCTAATCGAGACTGTAACTGGTAATCTTCACTTTTCATGGTTCATTGTTAGTCTGTTCTGATTCATGTTACTTGAGCACTTTCCTGGAAGTATTGGTGCACTAAGGCGCCAGTACGTTGAAAGCACCATTTGGTATTGCCTCGCTGCAATTTGTATGAGCAGCTCATAACCGAGACGACTCGCTCTGCCTCACAGACAGCATTCATGGGTCCGTGTGTCTGGAAATAGGTTCTCTTTGACAGGTCTGCTTCTGTTCATGAGTTGTCAGGTTTTGGTTTTGCTGGAGAGCCGCGTGGGCAACATGATTTGTGAGGTATTTTCTGCAGCTAAAATCTCCCATTGAGAAGTTGGGAATGTGTCAAAAAGAATGGTCATTGGCAGCCTAAGACCAGAAAAAAAATGATTCGTTGCTGGTTTTA
>NW_025207800.1:0-2282 GCF_004010195.1 Chiloscyllium plagiosum | reverse complement strand
TCGGCTGTTTTTTGACAGGAACTTTCACTAACTAAGGCTGAGGGAGTGCCCAAGCTCAACGATTGAAAACTATGCGTGCATTTACTTGACTATTCGAACACAGGAACTCGGACTCATTTTTTGTGTGTTTCACAGTTACTCGGTGTAAATTTACAACAGCCTCTGGTTATGCAGAAGAGTTCAAAGCTGGATATTCTCCACTGGAAATGCACAGGAAGAGGCAATCTCTTATTGCTTATGTTGTAAACTGATAACTTAGACTGTTTAAACTGACAGGATAACCCGGATCCATCCATCCTCTTGGGCACCTTTAACCGCGTTAATATCCGCAAAGGTAAACTCACACTAAGAGGAATGGGCTCATTGTGGTGAATTGTGAAGGAGGGGTGTGTGAGTCAGAGTGAATAGTGGTTATTAAATACTGACACTGACATTGAACGTTGCAACACCAGCTCCTCACTCACTTGCTGTCTCATGCCTCCCAGTCATCATTGCCTTTCACATTTTCCTCTCGTCCGTTCCACTTCTCAACTTATTCCCGACAGCTTGCAAGTGTTCCCTTATAAACTGCAGCTTTAGGAAACGTATTACTGGGATAAAGTCATTGCTCAATGTGATGGGATGCACCGTCAATCCCTAATTACTCGAGTGATTGAGATTTTGAGATACTCCTCATAACCCTGGATGTCCTCAGTTGCGGGGTACAGGCACGATGCCATGAGGCAAGGGTTTAGATGTAGTGACATTGAAGGAACAGCGAAATATTTTCAACTGGGAAACGCGAGAACCTTAGATGGGTAATTGCGGTGATAGCTTTCGCTTGTATTTGCTGCCATTGTCCTTCCAGACAGATGCTGATCGATCACTGAATTGTTCAGGCAGGATCCGTGTGTGTGTTCTGGGTGCAGCCAGGATTTAGTTTTCATTCGGATAATTAACAAGAAGAGAATTAAATCTTCACTTCCTGACTGGGAATTAAAGTCTGTTCTGGGCAATATAAACTCAGACTCGGATGCAGGGATGTCCATTGATACTGCAGTAGCCTTTGGGACCTGTACAAACTCTGGTGCCTGCTCTTCACGTCATAATCGTCTTCGTCAGCAGTGTTCCTCTCTCCATGTTTCCAAGTCGGTTCATATTATCACCCTTGGTTTCAATGTGAAGAAAGCAATGCTGTGATAATCTGATGTTGTTCAGGAGATATGCTGCAGCAAGTTAAGAAACGACTGATGCTAACACGAGCTCGTTTTGAGCTGCGCTGATGTTTTGGCAGCAAGAAAGGCATCGCTCAACTCGCCTTATTCCGGATGACGGGCTCGAAATGACCAGTGGATTCTCACTGAATTAGTTCAGGCTCTGGAATGTAAAAAACCTCAAATATGAAAGTACAGCGAAAGGTAACGGTTCACAGAGTGGGGAATTCCAAGTGAAACAGTGACGGTGATTATGTTTGCTGGTTTTTCACCTTGTGAATGCTGTTTCCCTGATGTGGACGTTTACATTCCCTATAGACAAACTGTCACAGCCAAACCTGGTCTTTGGATCAGTGACGGAATTGGTAACATGCCTGACGTCGAGTTAGGGAATTGTCAGTACGCATTCAAAATCACGAGGATGCAGCGTGCTAGTCTATTCCTGTTGTCTGTCAGGAAAGGAAGGGTTTGCTTTTGTTGAATTTACAGTTTCTTTCGTCCACTTTAAATTCTAGCTCAGATCAACGTCTCTCATAGTCTGTAGAACTTGTTTTGGTTTAACCAAAAGCTGCCTTTTGGCGGTTGAACTTGCATGTTGGAGTGGACAGCTGAAGTGAAGCACAAGGAGCTGGTCAAATCCTGAGAACTCTGCCACTCTTGTGTGTCTCTTTCTGTGGAAGACACGACCTGGGTAATAACACAGTCTGACTATGTCAAACTTCAATCCCATTGTTGTGTCATCTAAGATCAAAGTGAGAACCTCACTGCCATTTGCACTGGAAACGTCAGAACACATAAGGTTATGGACCAAAGCTAGAAACTGGGAATAGAGTAGATGAATGTCTTTAAACCAGACTGCACCATGGGCCAAATGGGATTTTCCATTCTGCAAAACGTGAAGACGAGTAGAAAACAATCAGCAGTGAAACTGATCAGAAATCAAAGGGAAAAGCCATTTCATTGAGAATAAGTGCAAGAGCGTCTGTCTTCATTCAGTGTAATCTCGTAGGTAGGATTTGGAACTAGAACTGCCATGACATTAGTTCTATTTTCGGCCAGGGAATGAATGATTTATTGTGCAAATATATC
>NW_025207799.1:0-13513 GCF_004010195.1 Chiloscyllium plagiosum | reverse complement strand
TTCTGCACTTGACAGTTATGGTATTTGAAAGACGCATTCTATTTTATTTTTTAAATTTGCAACTATTCCAGCCTGCATTACATTCTCAGGCAGTGCTTCCCAATTCTCACCAAACACAGAATGAAAATGACATTTTTTTGTCAAATCCGCATTGAATTTCTTGCCTCTTGCCCTAAAGCATGCCCTCTCGTGATTGAGCCCTCAACCAAGGGGAACAGTTGCACTTTATTCGTCTTGTCCATACCCCTCAAAATCTGATATACCTCCACCATGTATCCTGACAGAATGCTCTGCTCTGAAGAAAGCATTCCAAACTTATGACGTCTCTCCTTATAACTCTATTTCGTCACCTGAGGCAAAGTCCTGATGGACACGCTCGGTACCTCCTCTCGTGTTATCACAGCCTTCCTGTAGTGAGGTGACCAGAACCAGTCGTGATCTCACAACCCTCTCTACAACACCAGCATAACCTTCTTGTCCTTACACTGTATGCCACCACGAAAGAAAACAAGTGTCCCATATTCCTTCTTAACTATCCTATTCAGGTGTCTTCTGACATCAGAGATATGTGAATAATTATTGCAAGATCTTTCCGTTCCTCTAAACTACCGAACGTCCTGCCATTTATTAAATAATCACACATCTGTTTTGTTTTTGAATGTGCTTCACCCTGATCTTATCAGAGTTAACTATCATCTGCCAATAGTCTACCCGTGTGATCAACCCATGTCTATCTTCCTGTAACTTCCAACCATCTACATTATTATTAACAACTCGTCTGCTAAATTTCCTAACATCTCTACATGTTTTCAACTATATCGCATATGGATGTAACAAAGAAGAAGGGTCCCAGTACTGATTCGAGTGATATATCGCTGGACAGCGGGCTCCAGTTGCACAAACAACACTTTACTAGTACTGTTCTGTGCTATTACTTATCCAACTTCTGATCCATCTCGTCATGTTTCTCTCAAATCCAAATGTTTTAACCTTATCAATCAGTCTCCCATCTGACACATTGACAAAAAATCCATATAAACTACATCACCTCGACTCCACCTCCCCTCAAACCCTCATCCACACCCTCGATCACATTTCCAAACAAATTGTAACGAATGTGTTAAGTATGAACTCTCCCTGACAAGACCATGCTGCATGACCCGAATTGACCCATTCCATTCCAAATGGGTATTAACTCGCTCCTTGAGAACTTTCTCCAATCATTTCCATACCAATAACTTGAGATTCACCAGCCTTAATTTCCTCGTTCATGTCAATCACCCCTCTGAAAAAGGGGAACCATATTAATCATGCTCCAATCTCCCTCACACCTATTGCACCAAATTTTGTTATGCAGTAATAAACCCATTTAAGAATGAAAAGCTTTCAATTATTTTAACATGTGATTTTTAAGTTTAGTCTATCAGGCACATTTTTGTCCATGAGACACCACTTTAACTTTCTCGGTTTCTGCCATCTGCCTGGTGTTCTCCATCAGATGACCCGAGAAAGAGCTTTTCATACCTTGGCAAGTTGATCCAAGTGGACTGCCCTCAACCTGTAATAAGAAGGATACAAAATGTGGAAATAGGTGTATTCCCTTATCATCTCAACTTCATTCCAGTCAGTTTCGTTTCCCCATCTTTGCTGTAACAAAACGGTTCTTCTAAAAGGTGCAAATTACATGATGTGTTTCTGTTTTGAAAATAAATGATAGCAACAACTCGACTTTCTCGATCGGATTGCAGTTTTGACACTGTTCACGACACAATTCTCCTTCAATATCCCTCCACAAATTAATTCTGTTACTAATTTCACAGCTCTAAGGCCTCAAAATATATCCAGGCTTGAACTTCAATCTTATTTGATTTCTCCCTCGGTAATGAAATCTGTATTAAAGCAAATCCTGCAGTTGCTTCCAGGTAGATGGCGGTGGAACAGGGATTCTGAGCCGAGGGCTCGTTCACTGACTTCGATTGTCTCTTCATTTCTTTTCTTTTTATTCCACGTTCCTTCTCGTTCTTTCTTTTTTTAAATATTAATTTATACTTATCTCTCACTGAAGCGCTCGTTCGCTGTGATAGCATCAGCTACAGTAAGTCAGCCCAGCACAGACCACTGGCAGTCAGTGAGCGAGCCAAGTGAGGACACGAGTGAGCACAGCGTGTATACCAGTGGGCCCAACGTGGATTTCCTTTTGGTTCAAGTGTTTTAAGTTAGCTTTTTTAAGTTCAAAATTTGTAATGTCATACAACAAGATGAATTGAAACCCATGGTTTGAGCCCAGCAGAAAGCAATGAGTGAAATCATACGTCACCCACATTGTGGAGGAACTCATTGGATATTGAACTCTGGAAGCACATCCTTTGGGAGACAGGTTACACTGAGCGGTTATAAACGGCTTAATTCTGAACACGGGCAATCAATCCGGTTGAGATTGCAGGGACATAGTGTGAGGATTGCTTGCTTAGGTGCTGGTTTCAGGTCCTAATAGAGTAGTATTTGAAGGGAGATAGTGTGAGTAGTTTTTAATTTTGGAGTTTGGAGTTTGTTAGGGATATGGAGAGGGAAAGAATTGTGCGTGTGTGAGAGACAGACAGAGATATACTCAGATCTAGAGACGTGGATAGAGACGCTGACTTGATGTGGTGGATAGGATTTGAACAATTTATTCCTAATTTATTGTTTGTCATTACTGAGGATCACAACGGTATGAGAGGAGGAGAATTCAGGTCTGTGGAATGCTCCTGTTGCATTATTTGACATAGCAGGGACAGTTCCAACAGCGAAGTGTCCATGCATGCAGCAAATATGTTTACCTGTAGTTCCTGATTAACTAGATGGAACGGCTGGAACTGAAGATAGGATCAATATAGAGCACCTGTAATACCGAGAACCTCCGGGACAGAATGCTTCGGGAGTTTGCAACACCACAATAAGGGCTATACAAGCAGAAATGTGCTGAGTGACCACAAGTAAGATGAGCATAGAGGACAGGTATCCCACTGTGAATCAAATATATCGTGTTGGATCATATTGGGGGATACAAAGTTAAAAATCACACAACACCAGGTTATAGTCCAACAGGTTAAATTGGAAGCACACTAGCTTTCGGAGCGACGCTCCTTCATCAGGTGATTGTGTCTTCATCAGGTGACACAATCACCGAATGAAGGAGCGTCGCTCCGAAAGCTCGTGTGCTTCCAATTAAACCTGTTGGACTATAACCTGTTGTAGTATGATTTATAACTTTGTACACCCCAGTCCAACACCGGCATCTCCAAATCATATTGGGGGAGGCATGACCTGTCAGGGGAAAGCAACAGCAGCCACGCTTGTGGCTCCATGTACGTCTCTGCTCCACAGAAGGTGAGGAAAAAGAAGAGGAATCTTAAGTGATAAAGGTCACCATTGTAATGGGTACTGGTTCACGAATGCTTTTTAGGGAAGGAAATCGCCATCCTTATACGGTTTGGGTTTCAGATCCAAAGGATTGTGGCTATTTCTCAGTTGCCCTCTGGGCAATTGTGAATGGTCAATGATTGCTGGTCTAGGCAGCAACACCTTCATCCTGCGAATGAATATTAAAGGGCAATGGTCTATGGCTGCAGCAAGACTCTTGAATGGTTCTTTAACTCTCTTGTGCTAAGGTCGGGGATGTCTCACAGCAGCTGCAGGGAATTCTTAAGATAATGGGTAACAGCCAGCAGTTGTGGTCCAGGTCGGTAACAGCAATGAGTGTTTTCAAAAGAAAAGTGAGATCCTGCAAGAAGATTTCAGAGAATAGGAAGTGCAATAAAGAGGAGGATTACTAACTTTATAATATAGAGCCCAGAACACAGAACAGAGAACAGTTCAGCACAGTTAGGTCCACGATGTGGTGCCGATCATTTATCTTAATCTAAGATCAATGTAACCTGCACACCCCTCAATTTACTGCCATCCATGTGCTTGTCCAGTAGTCCCTTAAATGTCCCTAATGTCTCTGACTCTACCACTACTGTTGGCAGTGCAATGCACACACACCATAGAACATTGCAGCGCATTGGATGACCTTCAGCCCTCCATGTTGCACCAACTTATGGAATCAATCTGAAGTCTATCTATCCTACGCTATTCCATTTTTGTCCATATGTTCATTCAGTGACCATTTAAATGCCTTAAAAGTTGGAGAATCTACTATTGTTGCAGGCAGAGCGTTCCATACCCCTGCTACTCTCTGAGTAAAGAACCACCTGTCCTATATCTATCATCCCTCATTTTAAGTCTATTTCCCCTTGCGCTAGCCATCACCATCCGAGGAAAAAGGCTCTCAATGTCCACCCTATCTACCCTCTGATTATCTTATAAGTCTCAATGAAGTCACCTCGTAATTTTCATCTCTCCAAAGAAGCAGCCTCATTTCCCTCAGCCTCATCTTAAGACCTCCCCTACATACCAGGCAACATCCTGGTAAATCTCCTCTGCACCTTTTCAGAAGCATCCACGTTCTTCCCATAATGCGGTGACCAGCACTATATGCAATACTCCAAATGTGACCACACCGGAGTTTCACACCATCTAGAATTGATTGCACCTCCTCCTTACTGACGTCAACCCTTTCAAGTCTAACCCCGTCTCCACACGATCCACTCAAAACTGGCCACTTCTGTCTTTTACAGGCCCTATTCCTACACCAGTCATCCTTTTATTCCACACGTGCCTATAGAAAGCTTTACGGTTCTCCTCTACTCTACTTGCTGAAGACTTCTCATATCCCTTCCTTGTTCTTCTTAATTGCCTCTTTAAATCCTTACTAGCTACGCTGTAAGTTTCCATCAACGCATCTGAACCATCTCGTTTCATCGTCACATAAGCCTCTCTCTTCCACTTAACAAGAGAAAAATTTTCATCAGTAAAACCCGGTTCCCCAACCTTATCACTTACTCCCTGCCTGACAGGGACTTATCTTTCAACGACATACAATATCTGTTCCTAAAACCTGCTCCACATTTTGATTGTCCCCATTGCTGTATTTTGCTACCCCATTCTATGCCTCCTAAGTGTTGCCTAATCGCATTGTAATTGCCCTTCCCCCATCTATACCTCTTGCCCTGTGGCTTGTGCCTATCCTGTTCCTTCATTAAACTAATTGTAACCGAATTATTGTCACTCTCTCCGAAGTGCTCACTTATCACTGAATCAATCACCTGGCCTGGTTCATGACCAGGTGTCAGACCCAGTGTGGCTTCCCCTCTTCTCGGCCCTTTGACAAACTGTGTCAGGAAACCCTCCTGCACACATTGGACAAAAATGATCCATCAAAAGTACTGGAGTTATAGCATTTCCAGTTAATATTAGCGAAGTTAGAATCTCCCATGTTGGCCACCCGTTTCTTTTAATTCTTGCCCAGAATCGATTTGCCAATCCTCTCCTCCACATCCCTGGAACTCTGGGGAGGTGTATAAAATGCTCCCAGCAGTGTGACCTCTCCTCTCCTGCATCTAACCTCAACCTATACAACCTCAGTAGAGGAGCACTCATCAAACGCTTTTCAGCCACCATTATACTGTCTTTGACTCACAAAACCATGCAACTCTCTCTTTTAATGCCTTCCCTGTTCTTAATGCAGCATCCATTCCTGACCTTGCTCTATCCATGCCTCCGAAATGGCCACAACACTGAAGCCTCACATTTACCAAGATTGAATTCCATTTGCATTGATCAGACCACATGACCAGCCTTTATTATTGTACTTTTCGTGGAACGCTACAGTCCTCATTATTAACCTGTCTACCGATGTTTGTGTAAGCAGTCAACTTACTGATCAGCACTCCTGCTTTCAATTCTAACTATATATTTTTTTAAACCACAAACAAAAAGATCTCCAACACTGTTGCCTGTCCGACTCCCACTGGACTCTGATGTCCAGTAAGAAAAGCATCCTTTATTCATGTCCTCTGCTTCCTGCCACTTCGCCGATTATGGATCCAAATGCACAAATGCCATTGCTTCCCATGGGCTTTACATTTTCTGATCAGTCTCCGGTCTGGAATCTATGAAAGAAAATACGTTGCTGAAGTCCAAAAGACGTCATCCAAAACGTGCCCTCATCTATGCCACTGTCATGTCATCAAATAAGACAGTCAGGGTGGTCAGAAATCACCTCCCCTTCAAATAAAATACAGACTGTCCTTGATTCACCCCTGCCTCTTCAAATGCAGTGTAATTCTGTCCCTCAGAAATGCTTCCAACAGTTTCTTTACCACTGAGTTTCGACGGATCAACCAGTAGGTTTCTGCTTCATCCCTTCCTTCCTTCACGACAGAAGGCACCAAACCGGTTGTCCTCCAGGACGTTGGCACATCTCCTCTGCCCAATGCAAGTGAAACTGTTTGCAAGATACTTTCCCTTTCTTCCCTTAAGTACACTCAACAGTATAGGATAACTTTCATCTAGCTCTGGTAATCTATCTACATTTAAGCCTGCCAAACCACTCAGAATCACTGCTGTGTCTGCGCTAACATATTTAATTGTATCACAGATATTTTCCTTAATTTCTGTGCCTACATTGACTTGTGAACAACTATCCAGCATATTATTCCACACTGTATGTATATGATTAGATTACTTACAGCGTGGAAAGTGGACCTTCGGCCCAACAAGTCCACACCGACCCGCAACACACCCATTTACCCCTTCACCTAACACTACGGGTAATTTAGCATGGCCAATTCACCTAACCTGCACGTCTTTGGACTGTGGGAGGAAACCCACACAGACAATGGGAGAACGTGCAAACTCAACACAGTGAGTCGCCTGAGGCGGGAATTCAACCTGGGTCTTTGGCGCTGTGAGGCAGCAGTACTAACCACTGTGCCACCGTGCCACCCACATTTATTCTGCTTTTATGGACAATTTACTGCTGTGGTTCAGGGTATGCCCCACTCAATTTCCAGTTATTCTTTTAGCGCTAGTGTATCCTAAAATACAACTTTTGATTTTCTATCATTTGCAGCCGCCAGTAACATTTCATATCACTTTTTAACATCCTGAAGTTTCCATTTAGATACCCTCTTGCACATTTCATATTTCTCCTCATTCTTTTGCTGTTTTGAGACCTCAGTATCTGTTATAAGCACCCATTTTGCTTTTAATCTAATCTTGTGCATACGTTAACATTCTGAGTTGCTGGTATATAATGTCTTATTCCTTTTCTTCTTGGAATGTTTCAGTCCTATATTCTGCATATTTCCTTCTTGATTGCATCCCACTGCACTGAGACAGATTTATATGAAGGTTTCTTAAAATGTATAAGCTTTATGATACTGTACAACAGGTAATCAAGAAACTGTTGGAATGTTAACACAGTTGAAGACATTGAAGTGACAGAGTATGAAAGTCTTATCGCAATTATCTAAGATACTGGTGGGGCACATCAGAAGTGCTTTGACCAGTTTTGGTTCTCTTAACTAGTCCAGTTTGATAACGTCATGAAAGGCATCATTCCACTGAAGTCCATTCAGAGAAGGTTATCGAGGAGAAATTCCAGTTTGGAGAGATTGTCTCCTGAGAAAAGTTTAAATAGGTCGGTTTAAGTGATTTTAATTGATGGAATTTGGAAGAAATTCCAGTTTGGAGAGATTGTCTCCTGAGAAAAGTTTAAATAGGTCGGTTTAAGTGATTTTAATTGATGGAATTTGGAAGAATGGGAAGTGTTCCAATTGAAACATACAAGGTACTGGATCTCGTCCATTTCAAGGTGAAATGGTGGTTACCTCCATGGGAACGTCCAGGAGCAGGATGCATTGTTTCAGAATAAACAGGCATTTCTTTAAAACTGAGGACCATCTTCTCTCAGAGGTTTGTGACTTCATGCAATCTCTTGCACAGGGAGCTGTGTGGACAGAGTCTGTGTTCAGAATTGAAGATGAGATACATTTACTTTTAATAAGTAGGGGAGTCAAGGATTATAGGGAAAGTGCAGTAAAGTGGACGTGACAAGTGTCGGAAGAGCCAGGGTCCCATTGAATGGTGGATCAATCTCTAGTGACCTAAACTCATACACTTATTCACATTACTTTGTGTTGCAGAAACTTTTGAAATTTTCGTATTTTGAATTAGACTCTAATCGCATGTTAGATTATGAGTAATGACAGATTATATTTCGGTTGAAGATATTATTAGATTTACTTGGAAATCTCTATTTACATACGGCGTGGATCAGAAAGTGAAGTGCAATTTCTGAGTCAGTAATGATACATTACACTGGCAATACGTCTGTATAATACTTCCTACAATCTAAATTATGGTCCAGGTTCTGTCACTGTTCTCCCCTTCATCGGCTGCAGTGAACACAACATCCTCTGCCATTTCTGCCTTTCCAGCTTTTACAAAACAGACAGGGAGGAGGCTGGAAGAACACAGCAAGTCAGTCAGCATTAGGAGGTGGAGATGTCGATGTTGGGTGACAGCACCAACTTGAACTTCTGCTTCGCGCCCACTATACATGTTTTTTAATTATAATGCACTCATTTCGACAACCAAACCGACGGGCACAGTTTTCTGCGCACAAACGTTTTCTTGCAATAGCACTTTTAACTCCTCTATGTGCAATCGATACACATATACTACGTCCAATTGCTGTTTCCAAATTGCAATGAATTCTCATCGCTCCTGACAATTCGGTCACAGCATTCTCTGCAGAGAACGAAATGAAAATGCAGCTTTAATTTTATGACTGTTCAATCAGTTTGGAATGGAGATTCTGAAGTGAACTGCTAAAGTGAATCACGGTCTTGTTCAGTCTAAATCCGACTTCCAATTTGACAAATGAAACGTATTAACCAAATCTAAGCGTGGAAGTCACAATATTTATTCCGTGAGCCAAATTATTTTCTATTGTCCCCAGTATTGAAAGTAAACGTGAGATTACACACGACAGAAAATGTTTTTTTTTAAGCCAGTCTGTGTTGATCATTGAAAATGGAAACAGTAGAATCGCTGCAGGTGAAATTGGATGATGACGGTGTTAAATGGACAAATTCATAAAATATATGCATTCAGAAGAAGAATGCAAAATAATATTAAGATCGTATGCACCCGCCCAGCACAAAAACCTTTCTTTCTACATCACTGCTCATAACTATTGGAGTCTACTTATTTTCCAGCACATTTATGAAATGTCACGCCCTATGCATGTATTCCAGAATAACTCGTTCCTATTTCTCTGATTTCAAATTCAGTTTCGACGCATGTCATTTTTACTGTATCCCAGTATACATTACTTTTGTTAAAGAGTTTTAGTATTCCACTGCATTATATAAGATGGAAATCCCTTACAAATAGCATTGTCGACACACACGGATTATGGACGTTACTCGGCGATGTTGGCCAGCAGCTCATTAATGCCCTCTGAAGTCAAATTGGAGATGAAAAGACACTAATTCAATTGCGCTGAACCCACGAATGTATAAAAGTTTACTCCGGGCAAAAGCACAGCTAGCCGAATTTTGTTTGCAAAATCGTGTCTTACTCTGTTGCATGCAAGGAGACTTTTTGACAATTCATTGACAAAAAATATCCTTTTAATCTGTTGCAGTAAATTTGCTGGCGATTGGCATCCTGTCCCAAGGAAAATGCGATCTTTCTACCTGCACTACACGCTATCTGGTGGCTATGGCAATGTCGGATCTGCTTGTAATTTTCACTGAGGTCATACTCTGGTGGATCAGTAATTATAATTTTCTGGAGTCATTCCTTAAAATTACGCCTATATGTCGTGTCATTATTGTCCTAGATTAGGTCGCCACAGACTGTTCTGACTGCTGTACCGTTATGTTCTCCTTTGAACAGGTAAAAGGTATGGTGACATATTTGATTGCCTCAATCATTGCATTATTTCATAAATATATTTAAATGAGGATTGTTCCAATAACTCCATGTTGTTACACGGATAAAATATAGCAGTGCACCATTGGGTAGCAGGTGAAGACTGTGAGCAAGTCATTTAAAGGGGCATGGGGAGAAGCAGAGCAGCCCATAAATGACAGAGTTGGGGTCGGGAATGCTGTCTTTTCTCAAGCTGCAGTGATTCCATTCTTATAGATTCATCGTTTCATATCGTGCAAACCAAGTCACTTTCCCCATTGAATCTGCACTGATGTAATGACAACGTGTAGTAGAATAACCCCAATTTCTGCACTTGACAGTTATGGTATTTGAAAGACTCATTCTATTTTATTATTTAAGTTTGTAACGATTCCAGCCTCCATTACGGTTCCAGGTAGTGCTAGCCAATTCTCACCACACGATGAATGAAAACGATATTTTTCCTCAAATCCTCACTGAATTTCTTGCCCCTTGTCCTAAAGCATGCCCTCTCGTGATTGAGCCCTCAACCAAGGGGACTAGTTGCACTTTATTCGCCTTGTCCATACCCCTCAAAATCTGATATACCTCTACCATGTGGAAGGAAGCATTCCAAACTTATGCAGCCTCTCTCTGTAACTAAATTTCAACACCTGAGGCAAAATCCTGATGAACACCCTCGGTACCTCATTTGGTGCTATCACAGCCTTCCTGTCGTGAGGTTACCAGAACCAGTCCTGACCTCACAACCCTCTCTACAATACCAGCATAACGATTTGCTCTTATACTGTATGCCATCACTGAAGAAAGCAAGTATTTGATATGCCTTCTTAACAATCCTATTCATGTGTCTTCTGACATCAGAGATATGTGAATAATTATTCCAAGATCTTTCCATTCCTCTAAACTACCAAATGTCCTGCCGTTTATTAAGTAATCACTCATTGTTTTGTTTTTGAATGTGCTTCACCCTGACCTTATCAGAGTTAAATATCATCTGTCAATGTTCTACCCATGTGATCAGCCCATCTCTATCTTCCTGTAAGTTCCAACCATCTTCTTTGCTATTAACAACTCCCCTGCTAATTTTCCTCACATCGCTACATGTTTTCATCTATGTCGCATCTGTCTGTAACACACAATAAGGGTTCCAGTACTGATTCGAGTGATATGTGGTTGAACAGCGGGCTCCAGTTGCTCAAACAACCTTCTACGAATACTTTTCTGTGCCACTACTAAGCCAGTTTCTGATCCATCTCGCCAAGTTTCTCTCAAGTCTAATCTTTTAAGCTTCTCAAACAGTAACCCATTTGAGACATTGACAATACATTTGCGAAAGTCCATCTCAACTACACCAACTGGACTACCCCCACCCAAACCTTTGATGACATTTTATAACAAATTCTAACAAATTTGTTAAGCATGAACGCTCCTTGACAAGGCCATGCTGAATAATCTGAATTAACCCATCCCATTCTAAATGGGTATTAATTCGCTCCTTGAGAATTTTCTCCAATAATTTCCGTCCCACTAATTTGAGATACATCAGTCTTAATTTCCTCGTTCATCTTTATCACCCCTCTTAAAAAATGGAACCAAAGTAAACATTCGCCAAATTCCGTAACACCGATTTGTACCAACGTTTCTTATCCAGAAATAAACTATTTCAGAAGACAAAAGCATTAATTATTTTAATGTGATCTTGTTTGTTTAGTCTAGCAAGCACATTTTTGTCCATTCATCATCACTTTATCATAGTTGGTTTCTGCCATCTGCCTGTTGTCTCCATCAGATGACCGAACAGGAACTTTTCATATCTTGGCAGGGTTGATACAATGGATTGTGCTCAATTCGTAACAAGAAGATACACAATATGTGGAAATAGATGCTTTCCCTTATCATCTCAACTTCATTGGAGTCAGTTTCATTTCCCCATCTCTTCTGTACCAAAACTGTTCTTCTTAGAGTCCGAATATGCATGATATGTATCTATTCTGAACCTAAATGACAGCAACTCGACTTTCTCGATTGGTTTGCTATTTTTGACACTGTTCCCGACATAACTCTGCTTCAAAGCCTCTCCATAAATTAGTTCTTTTGCTGATTTCACAGATTTAATGCATCACAATATATCCAGACTTGAACTTCAATCTTATTTTATTTCTCCGTTGGTAATTAAATTTGTATTCAGACAAATCCTGCAGATGCTTCCAGTAAGATGACGGTGGAGCAGGGATTCTGAGAGAGTGGCTCGAACGTATGTGGGGAGTTACTTCTCCAAAGTATGTGGGAACGCCTCATCTTCACCATGGATATCCAATCTCTCTACATCTCCATCCGCCATGACCACGGCCTCCAAGCCCTCCATGTTTTCCTCTCCCAACTTCCCCTTCCACTGACACTCTCATATGTTTGGCCGAACTGGTCCTCACCCTTAGCAATTTCTCCTTCGAATCCTCCCACTTCCTCCAGACCAAAGGGGTAGCCATGGGCATACGTATGGGCCCCAGCTATGCCGGTCTCTTTTTTGGCTACGTAGAACAGTCCATCTTCCGTAATTTCACCGGCATTATTCCCAACCTCTTCCTCCGCTATATTGATGACTGCATTGGTGACACCTCGTGCTCCCGTGAGGAAGTTGAGCAATTCATCAACTGAGCCAACACATTCCAACCTGACCTTAAATTTACCTGGACCATCTCTAACACCTCCCTTACCTTGCTGGACCTCTCCATCTCCATTAATGACGACCGACTTGACACTGACACTTTTTACAAAACTACCGACTTCCACAGCTACCTGGATTACACCTCTTCCCACCCTCCCTCTTGCAAAAATGCCATCCTGTATTCCCAATTCCTCCGCCTCCACCGTATCTGCTCCCAGGAGGACCAGTTCCACCACAGAACACACCAGATGGCTTTCTTCTTTAGAGACTACAATTTCCCATCCCACGTGGATAAAGATGCCCTGCAACGCATCTCGTCCACATCCCGCACCTCCACCCTCAGACCCCACTTCTCCAACCGTAACAAGGACAGTACGTCCCTGGTGCTCACCTTCCACCCTACCAATCTTCGCATAAACCAAATCATCCTCCGTCATTTCTGCCACCTCCAAACAAACCCCACCCCATGGATCTATTGCCCTCCCGACCCCTTTCCGCCTTCCGCAAAGACTGTTCCCTCCATGACTACCTGGTGAGGTCCACGCCTCCCTAGAACCCACCCTCCCATCCTGGCACATTCCCCTGCCACGGCAGGAATTGCAAAACCTGCACCCACACTTCCTCCCTCACCTCCATCCAAGTCCCTAAAGGAGCCTTCCACATCCATCAAAGTTTTACCTGCACATCCACCAATATCATTTATTGTATCCGTTGTTCCCGATACAGTCTCCTCGACACTGGGAAGACTGGACGCTTCCCAGCAGAGTGCTTTACGGAACATCTCCGAGACACCCACACCAACCTGTGGCCCAACATTTCAACTCCCCCTCCCATTCTGCCGAGGACATGGAGGTCCTGGGCCTCCTTCACCGCCGCTCCCTCACCACCAGATGCCTGGAGGACGAACGCCTCATCTTCTGCCTCGGAACACTTCAACCCCAGGGCCCCAATGTGGACTTCAACAGTTTCCTCCTTTCCCCTTCCCCCACCTCACCC
>NW_025207798.1:11276-13513 GCF_004010195.1 Chiloscyllium plagiosum | reverse complement strand
ACAGCAAGAGATCAAAAGTGTCTGGGTGCGGGACAGAGAGAGAAGCAGTGTGAGAGAGAGGTAACGTGAAGGACAGAGACTGAGAGATAGAGCGAGTCAGAGTAGAAACAGAGAGATACAGAAGGAAGGAAAGATAGAGAGACATGAGAGAGGGGGGTGAAGCAAGAAAGAGGAACAGAAATAGTCACTGAGAGAGCATGTATGTCAAAAGGAGATACTGTGAGGGAGAAAACGAAGATAGTGTGAGAGAGGGGAAGTGACAGGGACAGTGAGAGACACAGAAAGAGAGAGTGGCAGACAGTAACAGAGAAAGACTCACAGTGTGTGTGAGAGAGGCGGAGTGGGAGAGATTCAGTGAGGGAGAGAGAGAGACAGAGAAAATGAAGGAGTGAGAGCCAGTTAGACAGAGAGATGGAGAGTTACTACGACAGAAAGAGCGAGAGGGAGAGACAGTGACGCAGATAAAGAGACAGAAAGCATGAAAGAGAGAGAGAATGAGAGTGACACAGGAAAAGAAGGAGAAAGAGGGACAGAGTGGGATGGATAGTGAGAAAGAGAGACAGGTTAAGAGAGAAACTGTTTAAAAGAGAAAGAGAGAGAGAGAAGAGACAGAGATACTGTGAAGGACAGAGAGAGAGGAATTCAGAAACGGAGAGAGGCACAGAGAGAGGCACAACGAGAGAGAGACATGAGAGATAGAGCGGGGGTAAAAACAATGACTGCAGATGCTGGAAACCAGATTCTGGATTAGTGGTGCTGGAAGAGCACAAGAGTTCAGGCAGCATCCAAGGAGCTTCGAAATCGACGTTTCGGGCAAAAGCCCTTCATTAGGCCTTCATCCTGGGCTTTTGCCCGAAATGTCGATTTCGAAGCTCCTTGGATGCTGCCTGAACTGCTGTGCTCTTCCAGCACCACTAATCCAGATAGAGCGGGAGAACGAGCCAGAAAAAGGAACAGAGAGAGTCAGAGAGATTCATTGAGGGAGACAACAAAGCAGTGAGAGTGAAAAGAAGATTGACAAGAAACAGTGAGAAAGAGAGAGACATTGAGAGAGAGAGAGAGAGAGAGAGAGAGAGAGACAGTGGGAGAGAGAGAGTCATTGGGAGAGGAAGAGAGAGAGACAGTGTCAGAGACAGAGAGACAGACAGAGTGCGAGAGAGAGAGAGAGAATCAGTGACTGCAGAAGAGACAGACGGAGAGAGACACTGAGACAGAAAGAGTGAGCGAGAGAAAGGGACAATGATAGCGAGAGGGAGGAAGAGTGGGAGACAGTCAGAGAGAGAAAGAGAGAGAGAGAGAAGGAGCAATCGAACCAAATGAAGAGAAACAGACAGAGAGAAGCATAAAAAAGAGTCACCAACCTGAACCATCTCTACTCTGAACCAGTTAATGACTCTGCCCTTGAGTCCTCAACGTTTGTCACTGTCCAAGTTGGGCCTCTCCTTTTGATACAGCCAGGTAATTACATCTTACAAAACAATCATTGTGGCAAAACAAACCGCAACATGTCCATCCATCTCTTAGGTCAACAGGGATAGAAAGCAAAGTGTTAAAACAATTTGATTACATTTGCATTTTCCTTTGCTTGAAATTAATTTAATGCCAATGCACCAGTGTCTTGTTCCAAACTCTGCTCACGGTGAGACATTTCATCAGCAACCATCAACTCAATGTGTGTGTTTAATTAAATAACCTCCACTTGTTTTTTTAACGAGGTAAATAGTTTTGCATGCAATACTTACTGTCACAAGCAGCACTTCATCTGAGGAAATACTTTTATGTTGATCTCTCCACTGACAGCATACCCTTCCATCATAAGCTCCGCGATAATGAGCACTTTACTCAAAGACACAACTCAGCTGACATCTGGCAATTGGACAATCTGGCAGTGAAGCATTGCCTCCCCACTGCTGCTGAAAAAGTGACAGTCTGCATACTCTGTATTCTTTAGATCAGACTGGTGCTGGAAAAGCACAGCAGGTCAGGCAGCATCCAAGGAGCAATAAAATCGACGTTTCGGACAAAATCCCTTCATCAAGAATAGAGGCAGGAAGCCTCCAGGGTGGGGCGGTAAGGGGGGGGGGGAGGCTGGGGAGAAGGTAAAAAAGAGCACAATAGGTGAATGGGGGTGGGGATGAAGGCGATAGGTCAGAGAGGAAGGTGGGGTAAGGTAGCAAAGAGTGCAATAGGTGAATGGAGGCGATAGGTCAGAGGGGAGTGTGGAGCAGATAGGTGGG
>NW_025207798.1:3089-9745 GCF_004010195.1 Chiloscyllium plagiosum | reverse complement strand
AGATGTTAACACACACCTCTGGAGCATGGGTTTGGACACTGCCACTGACCATAATTCTCCCCTCCCACCCAACATCAGCTTTATACACGTCTTCCTTTAATAAACAACAATTTTTACCTTCCCCTGGATTCCATGATCAGATCGTGTTGAGCTATTGCTCATGACTGGAACTTAAATTTGTTACAAATGATGCAACAGTTAAAGTATTTGATTTAAATGCAAGCGAACCAGACTTCAGAGTATACAAACTGTCACATTATCAGGAGCAGTGGGGAAGAAATGCTTCACTGTCAGGTTGTCCACTTGCAAGATGTCAGCTGTTTTTTTTTGTCTTTGAGTAAAGTGCACCTTATTGCTGATATTGTGTGGGAAGGGAACGCTTCCAGTGGAGTGATCAGCACGAAAGTATTTCCTCAGATGAAATACATGCTTCTGACAGCAGCATTGCACACAAAATCCTATTTCCGTCATTAAAAAAAAGGGTAGACTTTATTTAATGAAACACTCACATTGAATTGTTGGATGCTGCATAAATGTCTCGCCTCGAGAAGAGTCTGGAACCAGCCAAGAGAATGTCATCATCAAATGGGTCCGAAGCAAACGAACATGCAAATAGAATCTAATTGCTTTTACACTTTGCATACTAGCCCTATTGACTTAAGAGATGGGTGAATGTGCTGTGGTTCATTTGGCCAAGAGCTTGTTTTGCAAGTTGTACTAAGTTGGAGGAAGGCAAATTTTGATGGTATTTGGCAAGAATATTCAATATTTGATTGGTAGCAGTTATTCACAGGTGAAGGAACAGCTAAAAATGGGAAGCTGCCAAACATGAGATAATCAGAATACAGAACCAAGATGAAATACAGGGCTGATAGGTGTTAGGTGGGGTAAAAATTCCCATTAGACACCCTGGACTAAAACACTCCAGACTTGGACATGGGTTTGTGGAATTTACATTTAAACGAAGAGTCACTGAGTTGTCTGGCTAAGACAGAGTAGGCAATAAGCAAGCCTAGGGGCAGCAGTCTGGAACAGGGGTAAGATAAAGGAAGGCCTCCACAAATGTCTCAGCTAAAAGACAGTGAAGGAGCAAGTGAGGGCAGAAGATGCTTGCGATCAGAGTCGAAACGTTTGGTGCTGGAAAAGCACAGCATTTCAGGCAATGTCCGAGAAACAGGAGAGTCGATGTTTCGGCCATATGCCCATCATCAGGAATGTGGGACGGGGGGAAGGGAGCTGAAAAATAAACGGAGGGTTTGGTGGCGAGGCTGGGGATGGTATCTGTGAAGGTGATAGGTAGATGCAGGTGGGGAGAGGGTGTTAGGTCGGAATGGAGGGTGCAGTGCATAGTTGGGTAGGAAGATGGACACATAGGTCACCTCAAGAGGACGGTTCCGAGTTGTAGGGTTGGCTCTGGGGTGAGGTTGGGTGGAGCGGAGAAGAGGAGACTGGTGAATTCGATGTTGATGCCATGTGGTCGGAGGGTCCTAAGTTGGAAGATGAGGCGTTCTTCTTCCAGACGTTGAGACACTTGGATTTAGTAGTGGAGGAGGCTCAAGACCTGAATGTTCACAGTGGAGTGGGAGGGGGAATTGAAGTGTTCAGTCACAGGGCATTGGGTTTGTTTCGTGCGTGTGCCCCAACGATGTTCCCTGAAATGATCTGCGTGTTCGTGTCCTATCTCCCAATGTCGAGGAGACCACATCAGGTGCAACGCACACAATAGATGAGTTGTTCGGGTGCGCAGGAAAATCTCGGCCAGATATGGAAGGATCCTTTCGCACCTTGGTCGGAGGTGAGGGGGAGGTGTGGGTGCAGGTTTTACACCTCTTGCGGTCAGAAGAGAAGGTGCCAGGAGTATAGTGTGTATTGGTGGGAAGTGTAGACTTAACCAGGGAGTCACAGAGGGAACAAAATCTGCTTCCAAATTCGCTCTGTGACTCCCTGGTGATATCCACTCCACACCCCCGCCCCCCCACCTCACCATCACCCTGCAGCTTCCCCTGCCACCGCACGAAGTGTGAAACATGCACACACACCTCCCTGCTCACCTCTGGCCTAGGCCCCAAAGCAACATACCACATCTGGCAGAGATTTTTCTGCACATCCAACCACCTAATCTACTGTATCTGTTGCTCTTGATGGTTTCCCTTCTTCATTGAGGAAACTAACTTGAGGATGTTGCTCTTGATGGTATCCCTTCTTCATTGAGGAAACAGGGCACTAACTTGAGGAAAGTTTCAGGGAAAATCTCTGGGACACACGCACCAAACAACCCCACTGCCCTGTGGCCAAGTCCTGGTCCTCCTCCACCGCCAAATACAAGACCCCGACGTCTGGAAGCAGAACACTTCATCTTCTACCTTGCGACCCTCAACCCACATGGCATCAACATCAACTTCACTACTTTCCTCATTTGCCCTCCACCCCACCTCATCCCTGATCCAAACCTTCAACTCAGCACCACCCTCATGAACTGTCCTACATGTTCATCTTTCTTCCCACCTTTCACTCCACCCTCTGCTCCGACCTATCACCATCATCACCCCGCCATTATCTACCAATCACCTCTCCAGCTACCTTCACACAACCCCACTCAGACCCTCCTATTTATCTCTCAGCACCCTTCCCCCAGCCTCCTATTCCTGATGAAGGGATTATGCCTCAAATATCGACTCTCCTGCACTTCGGATGCTGCCTGACTTGCTGTGCCTTCCCAGCACCACACTTTAAAAGACAATAAGCAGCAGCCTGAAGAGCAAACAACAGAGACATTCTGCAGCTTGCAAAATTACACAACCATACAACTTTTAATCATTTGCTTGGATGCAGAGATACTGAGTATTCCACGACTTTGTACGACATGCAAATCTGTAAGAACAATAATGGACATTTAAAACTATGGTCCACCCACTGACTTTAATTGGAGAACCATTCACAATCATCAAATACTCAGGAAGCTCATTCAGCCCCGAGTGGAGGGACAACAGCTCAATGATCCAATCTAGATTTGGTGGGAGATTTGGGAAACCTCTAGCTAGTATAACTGGGAACCCTGATCTCTGGATTTTGTTGAGTAAGTGGTATGACTAGCATCAAGGAAATCGGCTGCAGCCAGGCAATCTTCACATCCACAACCCTCCATGTACTGGTGAGATGTGACTGGAGAGCCGAGAGACCAACTGGGGCTAGTGCCAGGGACATCCACCACTCTCCAAACCAACAGAAGCCACTCTGGGGATGGGAGGAAGGTTATCGAGACCTTCTGTCCCAGCTCAGTATGAGAGGGGAGGAAGGGTGGGCTTCAGGGCTGACGGTGTAGGATAGGGCCCAGGGAAGGGAAACCCGAGAGGACCCCAGGATTCGTGTTTATTCTCTCTCTCTCTCTCCTTTCCCCTGTCACCCAGTAATTAACAACTCTCTGTAAGTCAAAATCCACTGTACCAAGTTAGAGCCTTCAGGGTGAACTTGGGAGTTAAAAGCTGTGAGACAAGTCTCAGTTCATTTGATGCCTCGCACTGGTTGTTCTGAATATTTACTTTTTTGTCAATGTTTTAATACAATTGGAGTTTCCCTCTGCCTCTGAAGCATCTCCTTCCTGTGTTTTTCACCACACCACATCTCACCACATAAGCCCAGTGTCAGAACCAAGGAGCTACTGGACAATATACTCTACCCTCTCTCTCTGCATAGGTGCAGGGAGTGCTGGGGGACTGGAGAAGGTAAGGTTTCAGTTATGTTAAAGAAGGCAACATACGTCAGGAATAGATGACAGGGATTGTGTGTATCCCTTGAAGAGTACAAAAGCCGGACAAGTATATTTAAGAGGGAATTCTGGAGGGCCAAAAGGGGACATGGGATATCTTTGGCAATAGGGTTTAAGAGAATGCAAAGGAATTTTACAAATACATTGAGAAAAGCTGTGAAGTAATTTCTGGGCCACTTGCTGAGATATTTGTATTGTCGATAGTCATAGATGAGGTGGCGGAAGACTGGACGTTGGCTAACGTGGATGGGAAAGACTCGAAGGAAAACCAAGGGGAACTATGGACCGCTGAGTCTGATATCAGTAGTGGAAAGGTTATTGGAGTGAATCCTGATGGACAGCACTTACATGCATTGGGAAACGCAAGGACTGGTTCGGGATAGGCAATATGGCGTTGTGCATGGGAATTGGTGTCGCACTGACTTGGTCTTTTGAAGAATTTTAGAAGAGGATTGATGAAAGCAGAGTGGTGGTCGTGAACTATATGGACTTCAATAAGGCACTTGACAAGGTTCCTCATGGAAGACTGTTTAACAAGGTTGGATAACGTGAAATAATGGGTGAACTAGTCACTTCGATGTAGAATTGGCTGAAAGAGAAGAGACAGAGGGTGTGAGTGGATCGGTCTGGAGGTCTATAAACAGCAGTGTCCCACAAGGATCGGTGCTGGGTCCAATGTGTTTTCTCAGTTATATAAATGACTTGGAAGTGAACATTGGAGGCACAGTTACTAAGTCGCAGATTTCACCAAAATTGGAGGTGCAGTGGATAGCGAAGAAGCTTACCTGAGATTACAACAGGAGCTTGATCAGATGGGCCAATGGGCTGAGGAGTGGCAGAAGGAGGTTAATTTAGGAAAATGTAAGGTGCTGCACTTTGGGAAGGTAAATCAAAGCAGGACTTTGACACTGTAGGGTAAGGTCCTGGGAGGTGTTACTGAGCATAGAGACTTTGGAGTGCAGTTCCTTGATAGTGGCGTTGCAGCTACTCAGGATAGTGAAGAAGCCATTTGCTATGCCTTCCTTTGTTGGCCCGAACATTGAGTAAGGGAGGTGGGCGTTGTGCTGCGGCTGTATCGGACATAGGTTAGACTATGTTTGGAATACTGTGTTCATTTCTGGTCTTCCTGCTGTAGGAAAGATGTCATGCAACTTGAAAGCATTCAGAAAAGATTTCCAAGGACGTTTGCAGGGCTGGAGTGTTTGAGCTATTGGGAGAGGCAGAATTGTCTGGGGCTTTTTCCTTGGAGTATCGGAGCCTGAGGGATGACCTTACAGGAGTTAATAAAATTATGAGGGGAATGGATTGGGTGAAGAGCTAAAGACTTTCCCCCAGTGTTGGGGGAATTCCAGAACTCCTCATGATGGAAAGGTTTCTAAAATGTCTGGCCTGACAATCAACTTCCAGGTGACATGTTTAATATTTGGATGTTGCTGAGATAGACAATCTCTGTGATCTTGCTGTGCCATCTCTAAAAATGTCTTGCTCTGTCTTTTAATTGATCCATCTCTGTTATCCCAGGGAATTAATAATCACTTGGAAAATCCAAAGATGGAGAGAGTTTGGGGCAAGGTCAACTTGAACAAGAGCATCCTCCAAGAGGGCACACAGTCCTGAGGCCTATTCCACAGGCCGCACTCCGTGGGGCCCCACCTCAGTTGTATCTCTTTATTTCCCCAAAGAGTGGGTGCCCCTGTTAAACCCTTTTTTTTTTAACAGGCCTCTGGTTAACTGGATCCTGGATGATTGTGGCCTTGTCATTTTAATACAGGTTTGAAGCCTGGGGTTAAAGGAAAAAGGGCTTTGAATTTGACACAAACTTGTTAACACCCCAAGTCCCCACCCCCAGCAGGTGTCTGAGAGACAGGACATCCCAAAGAGGAAATTGAAACCATAAATGTCGACTTGTCTCTGAAAGACTTTTTATAATGTCAGAGTAATAATGTGTAAATGTTCACATTGACATTGGGAGTGTGAGAGAGAGAGACTTGTAAACGTGAGAAAGGCAGGAGAAAGGGAGGGAGAGGCATTTGAAATTGTGAAATAGCAGTTATGTCAGTGCCTGTAGTTGCAACAAATATTGAACTTTTAAACAGCTGCCATCAGAAAAACGGAGCTGATCTTGCTGCTGACATGTTGCTGCCTGTGAGATCCTGCTGTGCTCTGACAGCCTGTGGCAATGCGATCGAAGCAACAAATGTTCTGAAAAACCCATAGCTTTAAGTCTGCCCGAGGGAACTGGGATTGAAATTCCCGAACTTTTTTCACAATTTGATCGCACTTGAGTTTGCTGAGGGATGTTATGTATGAAGGAATGACCGCTTGCTGTGTAATTAGTTTGAAAATCTCCCCCCTTTTCCAGTTCCAATCATCTCTTTCTCTCCCATTCTCTGCACCCACCCCTTTCAGGAATTGCTGTTTTGAAGCTACGACAGGATAAGAAATCCTTCCCTTGGACAAACCTTTCCTCCAGAGGGGATGGGCCGAATCGGCCTGTACGTTCTTGGGAGAGTGGGAGGGGGAGTTGTAGTGTTCAGCCACAGGTCAGTGGGGTTTGTTTGGTGGGTGTGTCCCAGAGATGTTCCCTGAAACAATCTGCAAGACGGTGTCCGCTCTCCCAATGTTGCAGTATCCACATCGGGTGAACGGACACAATAGATGAGGTGTTTGGATGCGCAGAAAAATCTCTGCCGGATGTGGAACGATCCTTTGAGGCCTTGGTCGGACGTGAGCGGGGAGATGTGGGCGCAGGTTTTAACCTCTTGCGGCGGCAGGGGAAGGTACCAGGAATGGAGTATGTGTTGGAGGGGAGCGTGGACTTAAAATCAGTGAGTCACAGAGGGAACAGTCTCTGCAGACTGCTTCCACATTCTCTCCATGACTTCCTGGT
>NW_025207798.1:0-2729 GCF_004010195.1 Chiloscyllium plagiosum | reverse complement strand
GTGAATGTCAATATCCCTTCCACAGTAGGAGAGCGAGGGAGAGCTATTTGAGATTGTGAAACAGCAGTAATGTTATATTCTGGCATTAGAGCAAATAATTAACACTTGATCAGCATTGCAGAGGAGAAAAGAATCAGATGATGTGGCTACTGCTACATGCTTCCATATGGGATCTTGCTGTGCATCAACTGACACCAGGCTACCTTTAGAGGCAGTGAGTCTTCTCATCACCTAAAACTTCATAGTGTAAAGGTTTCAAAATTGTCTGGCCTGAAAATTCAACGTCCATCTGACATGTTTAATGTTTGGATGTTACTAGGAGAGGAAATACCTGTAAATCTTGCTGTGCCATCTCTCTGAGCGTTTTTTTCTCCGTCTTTTAACTGACCCTGTCTCTTTTATCCCAGGGAATTATTATTCGCTTGGAACATCCAAAGAGAGAGAGAGAGTTTGGGACATGTTGAACTTTGAACAAGAGCATCCTCCAAGATTGGCACACAGTCCTGAGGCCTATTCCACAGGCCGCACTCTGTGGGACCAGACCTCAGTTGTGTCTCTTTATTCCCCAAAGACTGGTTTAATCTGCTGGACCCTGTTTTTTTAACAGGCCTCTGGTTAACTGGGTCCTGTCAGTTTGAGGTCCTCTCATTTTAAAACAGGTTTGAAGCCTGGGTTAAAGTAACCAAGGTCTTCGGATTTGACACAAACTTGTTAACCCCATGTCCCCACCAGCAGCGGGTGTCTGAGAGACAGAACTTCACAAAGAGGAAATTAAAACGCTAAATTTCAAACTGACTCTTAAAGACTTTTTCTAAAGCAATGATGTGTGAATGTTCAAATTGACAGTGGAAGTGAGAAAGAGACTTCTGAAAGAGAGAGAGGAAGGAGAAAGAGAGAGAGGGAAGGAGGGAGAGGCATTTGAAATTGTGAAATAACAATTATGTCAGTGCGTGTAGTTGCAACAAATATTGAACTTTTAAGCAGCCCCTACCAGAAATATCGAGCTAATCTTGCTGCTGACATGTTGCTGCCTGTGAGATCCTGTTGTGCTCTGATACCGTTTTGATAAACTAAACGTTTAAAGGCTGCCCGATGGTTCTTGGATTGAAATCCCCAAACTTTTCTCCCAATTTGATCATACTTGGGTTTGCTGAGGGGTGTTTTATGTGAAGGAATGACATCTTGCTGTGTAATTTATTTGAAAATCACCACCTCCCCCCTTTTCCAGTTCCGATAATCTTTTTCTCTCTCACTCTCTCCACGCACCCCTTGCAGGAATTGCTATTTTGAGACTACGACAGGACAAGAAATCCTTCCCTTAGACAGAAGCTTCCTCGAGAGGGGAGGGGCGGACATCAGCCTGAGGCCTATTCGACAGGCTAAACCCCATGGTGCCGTGTGAGTTGTGTCTATTTGTTAGCCCGAGGTTTAATTTCCTCTGGGACACCCTGCATGTTTAAGGGTCTCTGGTTAACTGAGATTGATTGTGGCTCTGCCATTTCAGAGCAAGTTTTAAGCCTGAGGTTAAAATAACCAGGGCCTTGGGATTTGACACAACCATGTTAAGTGTCTGACACACAGGAGGAAAATAAAACCCTGAATGTGAAATTCTCCTCAAAGGCTTGGTGTAATGTCAGAGTACTATGTGATGTGTGGGCAGGGATGGACGTGATACGGATAAAGAAAGAGAGAGAGAGAGGGATAGAGAGAGAGAGTTATATCAGGGAGTCACAGGGAAAATTCCAAGAACGAACCTCAGCAAATACCCCCCGGTCCGGCCAGTTTTGTCCTGCTCACTGGGGTGGAGACAGTGAACCCCTCAAGGAGAATAAATCTTCAGTAGAATATGACAACGTAATTCTCAACGCATGTAATTTCTCTCTCTGTCGTAAGAGACAGCCGCTCCCTCTGGTTGAGATTGTCTGTGTGGGGGAGACAGAGTGAGAGATACAGACAGAATAGAATTATACGTGCGTTGAGAGAGAGAGGGTTAAACGCACCAAATAGAGTCACAGAGTCACGGAGCCATTCAGTACAGGAACAGACCCTTCAGTCCCACTCGTCTATTAAGACCAAATATCCTCAATTAATCCAGTTCCATTTGCTCGCATTTCGCCAATTTGCTCCCAAACTCTTCCTATTGAAATACCCATCCAGGTGTCTTTTAAGTGTTACAGTACACACATCCACCACTTGCTCTTTCAGCGCATTTATGACACACACCATCATCTTCGTGAAGAGTTTGCCCCTTAGATCTCTTCCAATTCTTTCCCCTCTCCTTAAACCTATACCCTCCAGTTCTGGAATCCCCTGCACTGGGGAAAAGTCTTTACTTCTTCATCCTATCCATGCCCCTCATAATTTTATAAATCTCTGTAAGGTCACCCCTCAGCCTCCGATGCTCCAGGGGAAATAGCACCACTCGATTCAGCTTCTATCAATAGCTGAAACTCTCCAACACTGGCAACATATTTATAAATCTTGTCAGAATCCTTTCAAATCTCACAGCATCATTCCTACAGGAGGAAGACCAGAAGTGAAAACAGCATTCTAAACGTGGCCAAACCAATGTCCTGTGCAACCAAAACATGACCTTCTGATCAATACAGGGAAGTATACCAAATGCCTTCTTCACTATCCTGTCTCCCTGCAATTCCATTATCAAGGACTATGAACCTGTACTCCAAAGTGTCTTAGTTCAGCAATATCCACGGGACCATTCCATAAAG
>NW_025207797.1:10102-13507 GCF_004010195.1 Chiloscyllium plagiosum | reverse complement strand
TCCTGAGGTCTTTCCTGATGTTAATATGATCTTACTGCCTCTTTTCTTTCTTCTCACGGCGTATGATGAGATTCTCCGAGGGTTCCAGGCATTGTGAGGGTCACCCCTGATGTGAGGTAGTGCAGAAAGAAAGTGATATCCTTATAACTTGTAACTCTCAAGTGCCCTAACTGAGTCATCACCTCTTGTCCGACCGTAAGCCAATTTGTTCCTATTGAGAGGAGATTCAACTTCCTTAGTAAACCGCGGCTCCCGTATTCGACAACTTCCCCCCTGTCTGACACGTGCATACCTATTAATGATCCGCAGTAGCTGTGCCACAGAAGAAATGTGTGAAATGTGTCCACTCCCCTGCAGTTTCCTTCCCTATCCTATACATCAAAAATTCTGCCTAATCGCATTGTAATCGTCTTTGCTTCAGCTATAACTCTTGCTCTGCGGTATTTAACTATCACCAAAGAGCTCGCCCGCATCCAGTCCAACACATGGCCGGGTTCATTATCCATTTCCAAATCTAATATGATCTCGCCCCTTTTTTAACTGTCTACATACGGTTTGGATACCCTCATGCACACATTGGATAAAAACTGACCCATCTAATGCACTTGAATTATAGTATTGCCAGTGAATATTTGGAAAGTTAAAGACCCCCATAACAACTACCCAGCCACTCTCGATCCCTTTAAGGATTATCTTTATTATCCTATCCTCTACATTTTTGTAACCATTCGGAGGCCTAGAGAAAACTCCCACGGGGTGACCTCTGCTTTTTTGTTTCCAGCCTCAGCGAAGACTATGTGAGCAGATGAATCCTCAATCGTTCTCTACAACTGCAATACTGTGCTTGACTAACAATGCCACCCCCCATACCACCTTACCATTTTCTCTGTTCTTACTGAAAGTTCTAAATCCCAGAACCTGAAATAACCATTTCTGTCCCTGAACTAACCATTTCTGTCCCTGTTCTACCAATGTCTCCGAAATGTCCACAGAACAGAGAACATAGAACATTAAAGCGCAGTACAGGCCCTTCGGCCCTCGATGTTGCGTCGACCTGTCATACCAATCTGAAGTCCATCTAACCTACAATATTCCATGTACGTCCATGTGATTGTCCAATGACGACTTAAATATACTTAAAGTTGGCCAATCTACAACCATTGCAGGCAACGAATTCCATATCCTTACTACTCCCTGAGTAAAGAAACTCCCTCCGACATCTGGCCTATATCTATCACCTGAAGAAGGCTTATGTCCGAAACGTCGATTCTCCTTTTCCCTGGATGCTGCCTGACCTGCTGGGCTTTTCCAGCAACAAATTTTCAGCTCCATACCTATCACCCCTCAATTTAAAGCTATGCCCCCTCGTGCTCGCCGTCACCATACTTGGAAAAAGGCTCTCCCTGTCCACCCTGTCTTATCTGTCTCTATTAGGACACCTCTCAATCTTCTTCTCTCTAAGGAAAACAGCCTCAAGTCCCTCAACCTTTCCGCGTAAGGTCTTCCCTTCATACCAGGAAACATCCTAGTAAATCTCCTCTGCACCCTTTCCAAAGCTTCCATATCCTTCTTATAATTCGATGACCAGTACTGTACACAATACTCCAAGTGCGGCCATAGAAGAGTTTTGTCCAACTGGAGCATAACCTCATGGTTCTGGTACTCGATCCTTCTGTGAATAAAAGCGAAAACACTGTATGCCTTCCTACCAATCCTGTCAACCTGGGAGGCAACATTCAAGGATCTCTGTACCTGGACACCGAGATATCTCTGCACATCTACACTACCAAGAATCTTACCAATAGCCCAATACTTTGCATTCTGGTTACTCCGATCAAAGTTACATTTGTCCACATTAAACTCCATTCGCCACCTCTCAGCTCAGTTCTGCAGCTTAACTATGTCTCTCTGTAAGCTATAACATCATTCGTCACCATCCACAACACCACCGAACTTTGTGTCGTCGGCACATTTACTAAGCCACCCTTCTACTCCCTCATTCAGATCGTTTACAAAAATGACGAACAACAATGGACCAAACACCGACACTTACGGTATCCCACTGGTCACCGGACTCCAGGATGAACATTTCCCATAAACCACCACCCTCTGTCTTCTTTCAACAAGCCAATTGCTGATCCAAACTGCTATATCTCCCACAATCCCATTCCTCCGCATTTTGTACAATAGCCTACTGTGGGGAACCTTATCTAATGCCTTGCTGAAATACATATACACCACATCAACGGGTTTACTCTGTTTGAACTGTTTGGTCACCTTCTGAAAGAACTCAATAAGAACTGTGAGGCACGACCTGCCCTTCAGAAAACCCTACTGACTATCCCTAATCAACTTATTCTTTTCTAGATGATTATAAATCCTATCTCTTATAACATTTTGCAACACTGTACCAACAACTGAAGTAAGGTTCACTGGTCTATAAATACCTGAGTTATCTCTCTTCCGTTTCTTGAATAGGGGAACCACATTTGCTATCCTCGAGTCTTCTGGCAGTATTCAAGCAGACAATGACGATTTAAAGATCAATGTCAAGGGTTCAGCAATCTCCTTCCTGGAATCCCAGAGAATCCTAGGATAAATCCAATTCAGCCCAGGTAACTTTTCAATTTCCACACGCTTTAGAATTTGTTGTCGTTCTGTTCGCCGAGCAGGGAATTTGTCTTGCAAACGTTTCGTCCCCTGTCTAGGTGACATTCTCAGTGCTTGGGAACCTCCTGTGAAGCGCTTCTGTGATGTTTCCTCCGGCATTTATAATGGCCTGTCTCTGCCGCTTCCGGTTGTCAGTTTCAGCCGTTCGCTGGAGTGGCCGGTATATTGGGTCTAGGTCGATGTGTTTGTTGATAGCGTTTCTGGATGAGTGCCATGCCTCTAGGAATATCTTGGCTGTTCTCTGTTTGGTTTGCCCTATAATGGTAGTGTTGTCCCAATCGAATTCATGTTGCTTGTCGTCTGCGTGTGTGGCTACTAAGGATAGCTGTTCGTGTCGTTTCGTGGCTAGTTGATGTTCATGGATGCGGATCGTTCGCTGTCTTCCTGTTTGTCTTGTGTAGTGTTTTGTGCAGTCCTTGCATGGGACTTTGTACACTACATTAGTTTTTCTCATGTTAGGTATGGGGTCCTTCGTTCTGGTGAGTTGTTGTCTGAGAGTGGCTGTTGGTTTGTGTGGTGTTATAAGTCCTAGTAGTCGCAGTAGTCTGGCTCTCAATTCGGAGGTGCTCCTGATGTACGGTAGTGTGGCTAGTCCTTTGGGTTGTGGCATGTCCTCGTGCCGTTGTCTTTCCCTTAGGCATCTGTTGATGAAATTGCGCGGGTATCCGTTTTTGGTGAATACCTTGTATAGGTGTTCTTCTTCCTCTTTTTGCAGTTCTGGTGTGCTGCAGTGTG
>NW_025207797.1:2037-8237 GCF_004010195.1 Chiloscyllium plagiosum | reverse complement strand
ATCTCTGCAATTTGAACTTGAAAGAACTTTGTCCAAATATTAGTGTAACTTATGACAAAAGGAAAAATTGAGAGATTGTCCAAAATGTGATTCGGCTTCTGAAGATATTCTATTCACACAAGCTGCTAGCAATGGGATTTCATCCTGCGACAGTTGGATTTGGCAGAATTCCCTTTGCATTAGGCAGTGAGAGGTTTCCAATGAATTCTGGTCAGTAATCACCCAAAAGGTAGCTCAGTGGCTCAGTGGTTATCACTGCTACCTCACACCAGTAGGAACAGGGATTCTATGCCAGTCTCTGGCGACTATCTGTGTGGGGTTTGTACATTCTCCCTTTGACTGCGTGAGCTTCTAATAGGTGCTCCAGTTTCCTCCCACTGCTCAAACTGTGTACATTAGGTGGATTGGTCATGCTAAGTTGTCTGTCGTATTCAGGGATTTCTAGGTTAGGTGCATTAGTGAGAAGTAAATCTCAGGGAACGTGACTGGCAGGGCTAATGTTTGGAAGTTTGGTATGGACTTGTTGGTCCGAAGGGCCTGTTTCCACACTGCATGAATTCTTTAAAAATGCGAACTTTAATGATGACCGTATAGGTGTTTTTGTTTAGCTCACACACATTGCTGTGATGAGGAATAATAAGGGAGAGAGAGTGTAATAGGCCAGTCCTTCTCAGGAAGATTACATTGTCTCCCTCTCTGAGTTGAATCACACAATAATGTCATCCTCTCCCAAAGTGGATCATGTGAGATCTCCTTGTATAAAGTCCAAACTATGTCTCCATCACATTCCCTGTTCCATGTCGATGCATCATTGTTGCCATCTCGCACAGAACCATACCCTTGGGAGAAAGTGGTCTTGGTCAATTTGAAAATATGTTTATATGCCCCTGCGTCATTAAAAAATAAAATATTTAATGTATTTAGAATACCTGTGTTAAAATGAATGCATTTTTAAAAGAAATACAGAAATTGCTGGTAAAGCTCGGCAGACCTGTCAGTACCCAGATGCCTTTTACATGCTGCAGTTGTACCAGCCTCCACCACTTCCTCTGGCAGCTCATTCAATACGCGCACCACACTCTGCGTGAAAAGGTTCCTCTTATGCCTCTTCAAAACCTTTCCCCTCTCACTTTCATCCAATGCCCTCTAGTTTTGAACGCCCCTAACCTGGGGGAGAACCGTGACTACTCACCCTATCCATGACCGTTCTGATTTTATACACCTCTACTGCTGCAAGCTGTGACTCCAATCAACACGAATAGCTGTGCTTTCAGTCATCCTGGGCCTAAATTCTTTCTCCATCAGGTCACAATTCTACAACCGGTTTAATCAGTTTGTTCAGATGTATCATGAGACACTTATGTGGGATTTACACTGAGACCTTTGTGCTCGGAGGTAGGGACACTCGCATCACTGGGCAATACCCATAAAGCTGTAACATTATTCTCCTATGTGTTTGCTCATTAGCCTGTTCTGACATGCTGTGACATACCTCTGCAACAGGCAGGACTTGAATCCAATCCTACTAGTCCAGAGCTAGGAATATTACCACGCAAGTTCAGGAATTAAAATCAAATCCAGAGTTTTCGTTCAGAGCCAGGGACACTACCCACTACACTACCATACCCAGACTTGGGTCATATGTTAAGTGCCAGCTTTGAGCTCGCTGTGTATTTATTATAATCAGGTTACCATTACTGAACTACACAAAACACTTTGCACTGTTAAACAAATGCAGGATATTTATCTAAACTGTAGGTTATTGAGTGCACGTGCTATGCCATCGAAATTAACTATGAAAATTTTCAATCGCTATTATCTGTATTCTACAATATTAAGGAAAGAAAACCTGCAGTCACAGTCTGCCCAATGAAGGGTCTCGAATAGATTTTTATCACTGAACACCACAGACAACGAAAAAACATAATTTCTAGTCCCAAAACACCGACCACTATTACCCACCTCTAAAGTGCATCTGCCCTCTTCCTAAAACCATGACATGACACCAGGCCGCTGATAACAGTCCAGCCTCTCCTTGCCATTGACAGTGTCTGCAATCTGTCCCTCCTCCCACTAACCACACAAGGCAACCCAAGCTCAGGGTCTTTGTGAAACTCAAGGCCGGAGTGTGTAGGCCTCCTGGAGAGGGGGAGGGAATTTTAAATGGGAGAGTGAGGAGGTGGTAATATCACACACTGGGCTGAAGGATAGCAAATGGAGTTTAGTTTGGATTAATGCGAGGTATTGGATTTGGGAAACCAAACAAGAGCAGGACCTATACAATAAAAGCAGTGTCTTTGACAATGTTGTAAAGCAGAGACCTAGGCCGTCAGGTATAATTCTTTAAAATTTGCATCTCATATGGATAGTATGGTTAAGAAGGTGTTTAACACACTTGTCTTCATTGGTCAGACGTTTGAGTATCGGAATTGGGACGTTATGTTGTGGTTGCACAGGATATTGGTGAGACCCCTTCTGGAATACTGTGTCCAGTCTGGTCATCCTGCCCGCTCATTCCATAGGCACACCATCCTCTGGGTGAAAAGGCTGCCCCTTAGGTCACTGTTAAGTGTTTTCCTCTCACCTTAAACCTGTGCCGTCTAGTTTTGGTCTCCCCACCCATAGGAAATACCTTGACTATTCACTTTGATATTACTGACCTTAATATTATTAAGCTGGAGAGGATTGAGCAGACATTAACCTGGATGTTGTTGGGAATGGAGTGAGTGAGCTATAAGGAGAGGCTGGATAGGCTGGGACTCTTTTCAATGGAGAGTATGAAATTAAGGGGCAACTTTACAGAGGTTTATAAAATCATGAGGGGTTCAGATAAGCTGAAGGGCTGATGTCTTTTCCCTACAGTTGGGTATTCAAAACTGAGGAATATTTTAAGGTGTGCGGAAAAAGATTTACAGAAGTCATGAGAGGTAATTATTTTAGTCAGAATCTGGCTTATGTGTGGAATGAACTCCCAGAGCAAGTGGTGAAAGCAGGGACAGTTACAATGTTTGAAGGACTTTAGATCAGTACATGGATAAGACATCAGTTTGGATGGTGCTGTGAGCAACTGCCCTCTCCCTCCCCCTCTCTGAATGAATCCATGTTGGTTTTCACCCTCTGCCAATGCCTGTGCAGTGGCGGGGAGAGGCCAGCAGACGGTTGCATTGCATCACTCTAAGCACCACAGAGACCGCCAGACCTGCCCCAAACAGAGACACACAGAGACACACACACGGGAATTGTCAGGGCACGGCGTGAAGCTCATGTGGTAACTTAAACTAAACATAAAGAAATGCTCAATTTGCCTCGTAAACTGTTAGATTATGAGTGACAGAGAACTCCCAAATTCCACTGTTTACATAATAACATCAATTTAATTTTTAACTCTGAAAGTGAACATTTTACATCAAGAATTCTGAATTCTGAGACCCCCTTTCTCTTAACTGCTTATTATCCCACTCCAACTCTATACTGATATATTGTTTCAATAAGACACTTATTAAAATTGCACTCATTTAATTTCCAAATCACACAGCAGCTGTTGTTTGTGTGTCTTCTTGTGGCCGTAGATCTCCCTGGGTCATCTTCTTTCTTTTTGCTGCGAATATGTTCCACATGAAAAGGTACCTTTGATAGAGAGTGTTTCCTAATCTCTTGGATCTGTGTTGATGGCATTTACTCTGTCTGCAATTTTCTAAATGCCTGCATTTTTAATATGCACAACGTCGGATCATCTCATTGGTTCAACTTCCGAAAACCAATACATTCAAACTTGATTTGGTTTTAGTATCCTGTGGCATAATTTAAACTGATTCAGAAAATTCGAATTGATGTCCAAGGAGCAACCATCTCAGGGATCTATTTCACAGCCAAATGTGACATATTTTCAGTTGTCCTTCACACTCTGGGTCTGTCATCCTCTCATATCACAGGTGCTTGGACGCCCTCAGTTCAGACCAGCTTTCCCTCTCTCTTAAATGTACATACACACTTTCGACTTCATGACATTAATACCCTGATGGAAATGTGTTGCTGGAGAAGCGCAGCAGGTCAGGCAGCATCTAGGGAACAGTAGAATCGACGTTTCGGGCATTAGCCCTTCTTCCTGAAGAAGGGCTAATGCCCGAAACGTCGATTCTCCTGTTCCCTAGATGCTGCCTGACCTGCTGCGCTTCTCCAGCAACACATTTCCATCTCTGATCTCCAGCATCTGCAGACCTCATTTTCTCTTCAAAGATTAATACCCTGATGTCAATACAGAAACTTGGAGCCAATCTGGAATTCTCTTCTCTATGGTTTGTCAATATTTCATTCACCTCGTCTGGTTTGTATCAGGATTTTTGTTGCTCCATTGACAGCATGTCATT
Organism: Chiloscyllium plagiosum; assembly: GCF_004010195.1. Classification (NCBI taxonomy): domain Eukaryota; kingdom Metazoa; phylum Chordata; class Chondrichthyes; order Orectolobiformes; family Hemiscylliidae; genus Chiloscyllium; species Chiloscyllium plagiosum. Next base: position 3,870 of record NW_025207797.1, on the reverse strand, counting down.
ATTCGACTCTGTCCGTGGGAATATAGCGGTATTTCACTTGCTCACACTAGTGATTGTCGCAGAATTTCAGTTGTTGCATGGGAACTGTGACGCTATAACAATCTCAATGTTTGTAGATGGCACCAAACCTGGAAGAATTGTAAGGTCTATGGAGGACAGTGTGGATCTAAGAGTACAATCACACGTTGGCGTAGTGTTCAGGTGTATGGCAGATGGGGAACAATGCAGAGCAGTGTGAGGTGATGGACTTTGGTAGGAAAGACAATGAAAGACAGTTTAAAAGAGGCTGTGCCATTATAAAGGGATTGCAGGAGCAGAGAACACTGCGTGCATATGAGTACAGATTGTTGAAGATGCTATGACAAGTGGGGAGAGCAGTAACTATCAAAGATTAATTTCAGTATCTGAGCTGTTTACAGGAGGAGGTGGAGGAAGGAGTCTCGGTGCTCCCTTCCTTGGGAGGGGGGGGTAGACGATGTGTTGTGAGCCCACCCTCCTGCCCACCGAGGGGATTTCATTTGTACCAGCTTGACACAAAAGGGAGATGGCAACTTAGAAGCCATGGCTTCTAAGTTGTGATGACGGGACACAGAGCTGCCAGTGGGTTTAAAGTGAGTTCACTGAACATTTCTTCTTACTCGGTCAGTGGGACGTGCATGTTTCGGAATCTCCACACGAGGCGTCCCGGTCCTCTCCGGCTTATTCTAGGGTCCTCCCCACATGGCGGGGGGAGAGGGTGAAGGAACGGATAACGGGCACTCCACCTCCCGGCTTGGCCCTTTCTGTCCTATTCCAGGCTGTTTCTCCTGGAATGGGAGAAAGGGATGGAGGGAGTGAGGTTGGGAGTGGGTGTCCCTGCTGTTAGTGCTGGTGTAGGTGGGGGACATGGTCATGGTGAGGTGTCCGGAGGGAGTCAGTCCATAGTGTTGTATCCATGCAGCATTATTAGTGTAGGGGAGTGGGGTAAAGTGGAGGGAAGTGGGGGCGAAGGTGCTGCATGCAGCAGTGAGAGTGGTGGAGCATGAGCCTGGTTCGGGGTCGATGCTATAACAGATATTTAGTGAGTGTGAGGGAGCAGAAAGAATACGGTGAACCTTATCCTGACAGAGCGGGGAAGGTTGTTGATGCTTGTCCTGTATTGCTGGGCAATTCTTCAGACTGCAGATACTGCACTGAGGTGGTGAACTCAGACCATGCTTGATGCGTCTGGTGGTGTGGCCTCCTCTGGAAAGAGAATGGTCTCATTCTGTACTAGCTTATCCACCATCACTTCCGTGCCCCTGTCGACAAACCGCGGTGTAATTGCCCATGATCTGCCATGCTCGAGGTAAACTATGCAGGGCAGCTCCAAACTGAGAAAGCACAACCGTGTGTCCATTGGCCTTTTAAAGGTGGCACCAGTGACAGGGATCACGGAATATCCAGGGGCATCCGGGCGATGGTGAGTACCACCCGCCATGATGGGTGGGAGAATCGGGCAGGTATTGAATGAGAGAGACATCATGGGGTGGGGTGGGTAGTTAATGAGGTGAGTCCGATACGATAGCACCAGGAAATAGCTCAGCCTCGTGCAGTCAAGAAAATCAAACAAAGATAAATTATTGTTCGAATCTGCCCAATGAGACATAGATTTTGTTGAAAGCAATTCCAGTAACATAGACGCAGAACAAATGCTCATCTGGCCTCACACAAATATTTTTTTTTTTCCATCTTTCCTGGGAAGACAGGTTCATGTTACAGGATGCTATCGAACTGTCTACATTTCAGCATTCTGAAACCTGGGAACACATCCTTCCATGACACTATCTCTCAGTCTCTCCCTCTCTGTCTATT
>NW_025207797.1:0-1139 GCF_004010195.1 Chiloscyllium plagiosum | reverse complement strand
GATAATGCAATGATGCGGTCAGTGCAGCTCCCCTTGTTGGACAGATATGTAGCCTGTGCACAGTACATCATGTTGGTGGGGGTGGGTAGAGGGAAAAGGTGATGGACAGTTGAAGGAGATCCTGGAGCATTCTGCCCCCGACTTACTACAACTGATATTTTTGTCAGTATTTCATAACTTTACAGTTGTTTTGCCAGCTCCAATTATTTTAATAAATCCCTGAATACAGGGACACATTTGAAAATCTCATTGGGTCCCCAATCAAACGGGTCCATTTGCGTCCAGGCTGATGGATAATGGGTTTGTTTTCCTTCCTCACAGTTAACGTAGTGACTACGTCCTGCTTTATAAAGATTGTTGATTGTCTCCATGTGTCAGACGTTACCTGGGGGCCTTGGCAGCGCCAGAGCTCCTGCGCATTATCCTCGACCTGATACTGAGACACATTCCCATTGTTTATCGGGAACAGTTTTATTTCCTGTGGGTCTCCATCCCCGTGTGTAATATCCACGCCGTCCTGCTTTATGCAGCCACTGACTGCTCTGTCTGGTTCATCGTCACTTTCACCTTTGATCGGTTTGTGGCCATTTGTTGCCAGAAGCTGAAAAGTAAATATTGCAGTGAGAAAACGGCGGCTGTGGTTCTGGGGGCAGTGACTGTGCTGAGCTGTTTAAAGAACATTTCCTGGTATTTTATTCTCACGGCTCGGTATTGGCTGGTGAACAACCCCTGGTTTTGTTATGTAACAATCGCTGTTCGTTAGTCCAGTGTCTGGGTCACAATCGAGTTCCTCCACCACATTCTAACCCCGGGTGTCCCATTTCTCCTGATTCTGCTGCTCAATGTTCTCACCGTCAGACACATTTTAGTGACCAGCAGAGCCCGCAGGAGACTCAGTGCTCACACCAATGGGGACGCTCAGTCTGACACAGAAATGAGAAACCGAAAAAAATCCATCGTTTTACTGTTTGTGATCTCGGCCAAATTCATCTTTTTATGGTCAATGTTAATGCTGTATTCTATATGGTTCCGGATGTGGTATAAAGTGAATACGCCTGTGTCTCTCCATCCCTTTGTGCGGGAATTGGCTTCATGCTGCAGCTCCACAGTTGCTGCACAAACACTGCGATTTATGCCGT
>NW_025207796.1:0-10000 GCF_004010195.1 Chiloscyllium plagiosum | reverse complement strand
CGCTCTCTCTCGCGCTCTCTCTCGCGCTCTCTCTCGCGCTCTCTCTCGCGCTCTCTCTCGCGCTCTCTCTCGCGCTCTCTCTCGCGCTCTCTCTCGCGCTCTCTCTCGCGCTCTCTCTCGCGCTCTCTCTCGCGCTCTCTCTCGCGCTCTCTCTCGCGCTCTCTCTCGCGCTCTCTCTCGCGCTCTCTCTCGCGCTCTCTCTCGCGCTCTCTCTCGCGCTCTCTCTCGCGCTCTCTCTCGCGCTCTCTCTCGCGCTCTCTCTCGCGCTCTCTCTCGCGCTCTCTCTCGCGCTCTCTCTCGCGCTCTCTCTCGCGCTCTCTCTCGCGCTCTCTCTCGCGCTCTCTCTCGCGCTCTCTCTCGCGCTCTCTCTCGCGCTCTCTCTCGCGCTCTCTCTCGCGCTCTCTCTCGCGCTCTCTCTCGCGCTCTCTCTCGCGCTCTCTCTCGCGCTCTCTCTCGCGCTCTCTCTCGCGCTCTCTCTCGCGCTCTCTCTCGCGCTCTCTCTCGCGCTCTCTCTCGCGCTCTCTCTCGCGCTCTCTCTCGCGCTCTCTCTCGCGCTCTCTCTCGCGCTCTCTCTCGCGCTCTCTCTCGCGCTCTCTCTCGCGCTCTCTCTCGCGCTCTCTCTCGCGCTCTCTCTCGCGCTCTCTCTCGCGCTCTCTCTCGCGCTCTCTCTCGCGCTCTCTCTCGCGCTCTCTCTCGCGCTCTCTCTCGCGCTCTCTCTCGCGCTCTCTCTCGCGCTCTCTCTCGCGCTCTCTCTCGCGCTCTCTCTCGCGCTCTCTCTCGCGCTCTCTCTCGCGCTCTCTCTCGCGCTCTCTCTCGCGCTCTCTCTCGCGCTCTCTCTCTCGCGCTCTCTCTCGCGCTCTCTCTCTCGCGCTCTCTCTCGCGCGCTCTCTCGAGCTCTCTCGCGCGCTCTATCGCTCTCTCGCGCGCTCTGTCGCTCTCGCGCTCTTGCTGATTCGCTCTCTCTCGCGCTCTCGCTCTCTCGCGCGCTTTCTCTCGTGCTCTCCCTCGCGCTCTCTTTCCCTCGCGCTCCCTCGCGCTCTCGCTGATTCGCTCTCGCGCTTTCTCTCTCGCTCTCTCTCTCGCTCTCGCTCGCTCGCTCTCGCTCACGCTCTTCCTGATTCGCTCTCACGCTCTCTCGCGCTCTTGCTGATTCGCTCTCGCTCTCTCGCGCTCTTACTGATTCGCTCTCGCTCTCTCTCGCTGCCTCTCTCTCTCACTCACGTTCGCGCTCTCGCGCTCTCTCGCGAGCTCTCTCACGTTCTTGCTGATTTGCTCTCGCTCGCTCTCGCTCTCACGCGCTCGCTCTCGCTCTCACGCTCTCGCTCGCTCTCGCGCTCTCGCTCGCTCTCGTGCTCTCGCTCTCTCTCGCGCTCTCTCGCGCTCTCTCGCGCTCTCTCGCGCTCTCTCGCGCTCTCTCGCTCTCTCTCGCTCTCTCTCGCTCTCTCTCGCTCTCTCTCGCGCTCTCTCGCGCTCTCGCTCTCTCGCGCTGTCGCTCTCTCGCTCTCTCTCGCGCTCTCTCGCTCTCGCTCTCTCGCTCGCTGCCTCTCGCTCTCGCTCGCTCTTGCTGATTCGCTCTCGCTGCCTCTCGCTCGCTCCCTCGCGCTCCCTCGCGCTCCCTCGCGCTCTCTCGCGCTCTCGCTGACTTGCTCTCTTGCTCGCTCGCTCTCGCGCTCTCTCTCGTTCTCTCGCTCTCTCTCGCTCTCTCGCTCTCTCTCGCGCTCTCGCGCGCTCTCTCGCGCTCTCTTGCTGTCTCGCGCTCCCTCGCGCTCTCGCTGACTTGCTCTCTTGCTCGCGCTCTCTTGCGCTCCCGCGCTCTCTCTCGTTCTCTCGCGCGCTCTCTCTCGTTCTCTCGCGCGCTCTCTCTCGTTCTCTCGCGCGCGCTCGCTCGCTCTCTCGCGCGCGCTCGCTCGCTCTCTCTCTCGCTCTCTCTCTCGCTCTCTCGCTCTCTCTCTCGCTCTCTCTCTCGTGCGCTCTCTCGCGCGCTTTCTCTCGTGCTCTCCCTCGCGCGCTCTTTCCCTCGCGCTCTCGCTGATTCGCTCTCGCTGATTCGCTCTCGCGCTCTCGCTGATTCGCTCTCGCGCTCTCGCTCTCACTCGCGCTCTCGCTCTCTCTCGCTCTCTCTCGCTCTCTCTCGCTCTCCCTCGCTCTCCCTCGCTCTCCCTCGCGCTTCCTCGCGCTTCCTCGCGCTTCCTCGCGCTTCCTCGCGCTTCCTCGCGCTCCCTCGCGCTCCCTCGCGCTCCCTCGCGCTCCCTCGCCTCGCGCTCCCTCGCGCTCCCTCGCGCTCCCTCGCGCTCCCTCGCGCTCCCTCACGCTCTCGCTGACTTGCTCTCGCGCTCTCTCTCGTTCTCTCGCGCTCTCGCGCTCTCTCGCTCTCTCGCTCTCGCTCGCTCTCGCTCTCTCTCGCTCTCTCTCGCGCTCGCGCTCTCGCTCTCTCTCGCGCTCTCGCTCTCTCTCTCTCTCGCTCTCTCTCGCTCTCGCACGCGCACGCGCTCTCTCTCGCACGCTCTCTCTCTCGCTCTAGCACGCTCTCTCTCGCTCTCGCACGCTCTCTCTCTCGCTCTAGCACGCTCTCTCTCGCTCTCGCACGCTCTCTCTCTCGCTCTAGCACGCTCTCTCTCGCTCTCGCACGCTCTCTCTCTCGCTCTAGCACGCTCTCTCTCGCTCTCGCACGCTCTCTCTCTCGCTCTAGCACGCTCTCTCTCGCTCTCGCACGCTCTCTCTCTCGCTCTAGCACGCTCTCTCTCGCTCTCGCACGCTCTCTCTCTCGCTCTCGCACGCTCTCTCTCTCGCTCTAGCACGCTCTCTCTCGCTCTCGCACGCTCTCTCTCTCGCTCTAGCACGCTCTCTCTCGCTCTCGCACGCTCTCTCTCTCGCTCTAGCACGCTCTCTCTCGCTCTCGCACGCTCTCTCTCTCGCTCTAGCACGCTCTCTCTCGCTCTCGCACGCTCTCTCTCTCGCTCTAGCACGCTCTCTCTCGCTCTCGCACGCTCTCTCTCTCGCTCTAGCACGCTCTCTCTCGCTCTCGCACGCTCTCTCTCTCGCTCTCGCACGCTCTCTCTCTCGCTCTAGCACGCTCTCTCTCGCTCTCGCACGCTCTCTCTCTCGCTCTAGCACGCTCTCTCTCGCTCTCGCACGCTCTCTCTCTCGCTCTAGCACGCTCTCTCTCGCTCTCGCACGCTCTCTCTCTCGCTCTAGCACGCTCTCTCTCGCTCTCGCACGCTCTCTCTCTCGCTCTAGCACGCTCTCTCTCGCTCTCGCACGCTCTCTCTCTCGCTCTAGCACGCTCTCTCTCGCTCTCGCACGCTCTCTCTCTCGCTCTCGCACGCTCTCTCTCTCGCTCTAGCACGCTCTCTCTCGCTCTCGCACGCTCTCTCTCTCGCTCTAGCACGCTCTCTCTCGCTCTCGCACGCTCTCTCTCTCGCTCTAGCACGCTCTCTCTCGCTCTCGCACGCTCTCTCTCTCGCTCTAGCACGCTCTCTCTCGCTCTCGCACGCTCTCTCTCTCGCTCTAGCACGCTCTCTCTCGCTCTCGCACGCTCTCTCTCTCGCTCTAGCACGCTCTCTCTCGCTCTCGCACGCTCTCTCTCTCGCTCTCGCACGCTCTCTCTCTCGCTCTAGCACGCTCTCTCTCGCTCTCGCACGCTCTCTCTCTCGCTCTAGCACGCTCTCTCTCGCTCTCGCACGCTCTCTCTCTCGCTCTAGCACGCTCTCTCTCGCTCTCGCACGCTCTCTCTCTCGCTCTAGCACGCTCTCTCTCGCTCTCGCACGCTCTCTCTCTCGCTCTAGCACGCTCTCTCTCGCTCTCGCACGCTCTCTCTCTCGCTCTAGCACGCTCTCTCTCGCTCTCGCACGCTCTCTCTCTCGCTCTCGCACGCTCTCTCTCTCGCTCTAGCACGCTCTCTCTCGCTCTCGCACGCTCTCTCTCTCGCTCTAGCACGCTCTCTCTCGCTCTCGCACGCTCTCTCTCTCGCTCTAGCACGCTCTCTCTCGCTCTCGCACGCTCTCTCTCTCGCTCTAGCACGCTCTCTCTCGCTCTCGCACGCTCTCTCTCTCGCTCTAGCACGCTCTCTCTCGCTCTCGCACGCTCTCTCTCTCGCTCTAGCACGCTCTCTCTCGCTCTCGCACGCTCTCTCTCTCGCTCTCGCACGCTCTCTCTCTCGCTCTAGCACGCTCTCTCTCGCTCTCGCACGCTCTCTCTCTCGCTCTAGCACGCTCTCTCTCGCTCTCGCACGCTCTCTCTCTCGCTCTAGCACGCTCTCTCTCGCTCTCGCACGCTCTCTCTCTCGCTCTAGCACGCTCTCTCTCGCTCTCGCACGCTCTCTCTCTCGCTCTAGCACGCTCTCTCTCGCTCTCGCACGCTCTCTCTCTCGCTCTAGCACGCTCTCTCTCGCTCTCGCACGCTCTCTCTCTCGCTCTCGCACGCTCTCTCTCTCGCTCTAGCACGCTCTCTCTCGCTCTCGCACGCTCTCTCTCTCGCTCTAGCACGCTCTCTCTCGCTCTCGCACGCTCTCTCTCTCGCTCTAGCACGCTCTCTCTCGCTCTCGCACGCTCTCTCTCTCGCTCTAGCACGCTCTCTCTCGCTCTCGCACGCTCTCTCTCTCGCTCTAGCACGCTCTCTCTCGCTCTCGCACGCTCTCTCTCTCGCTCTAGCACGCTCTCTCTCGCTCTCGCACGCTCTCTCTCTCGCTCTCGCACGCTCTCTCTCTCGCTCTAGCACGCTCTCTCTCGCTCTCGCACGCTCTCTCTCTCGCTCTAGCACGCTCTCTCTCGCTCTCGCACGCTCTCTCTCTCGCTCTAGCACGCTCTCTCTCGCTCTCGCACGCTCTCTCTCTCGCTCTAGCACGCTCTCTCTCGCTCTCGCACGCTCTCTCTCTCGCTCTAGCACGCTCTCTCTCGCTCTCGCACGCTCTCTCTCTCGCTCTAGCACGCTCTCTCTCGCTCTCGCACGCTCTCTCTCTCGCTCTCGCACGCTCTCTCTCTCGCTCTAGCACGCTCTCTCTCGCTCTCGCACGCTCTCTCTCTCGCTCTAGCACGCTCTCTCTCGCTCTCGCACGCTCTCTCTCTCGCTCTAGCACGCTCTCTCTCGCTCTCGCACGCTCTCTCTCTCGCTCTAGCACGCTCTCTCTCGCTCTCGCACGCTCTCTCTCTCGCTCTAGCACGCTCTCTCTCGCTCTCGCACGCTCTCTCTCTCGCTCTAGCACGCTCTCTCTCGCTCTCGCACGCTCTCTCTCTCGCTCTCGCACGCTCTCTCTCTCGCTCTAGCACGCTCTCTCTCGCTCTCGCACGCTCTCTCTCTCGCTCTAGCACGCTCTCTCTCGCTCTCGCACGCTCTCTCTCTCGCTCTAGCACGCTCTCTCTCGCTCTCGCACGCTCTCTCTCTCGCTCTAGCACGCTCTCTCTCGCTCTCGCACGCTCTCTCTCTCGCTCTAGCACGCTCTCTCTCGCTCTCGCACGCTCTCTCTCTCGCTCTAGCACGCTCTCTCTCGCTCTCGCACGCTCTCTCTCTCGCTCTCGCACGCTCTCTCTCTCGCTCTAGCACGCTCTCTCTCGCTCTCGCACGCTCTCTCTCTCGCTCTAGCACGCTCTCTCTCGCTCTCGCACGCTCTCTCTCTCGCTCTAGCACGCTCTCTCTCGCTCTCGCACGCTCTCTCTCTCGCTCTAGCACGCTCTCTCTCGCTCTCGCACGCTCTCTCTCTCGCTCTAGCACGCTCTCTCTCGCTCTCGCACGCTCTCTCTCTCGCTCTAGCACGCTCTCTCTCGCTCTCGCACGCTCTCTCTCTCGCTCTCGCACGCTCTCTCTCTCGCTCTAGCACGCTCTCTCTCGCTCTCGCACGCTCTCTCTCTCGCTCTAGCACGCTCTCTCTCGCTCTCGCACGCTCTCTCTCTCGCTCTAGCACGCTCTCTCTCGCTCTCGCACGCTCTCTCTCTCGCTCTAGCACGCTCTCTCTCGCTCTCGCACGCTCTCTCTCTCGCTCTAGCACGCTCTCTCTCGCTCTCGCACGCTCTCTCTCTCGCTCTAGCACGCTCTCTCTCGCTCTCGCACGCTCTCTCTCTCGCTCTCGCACGCTCTCTCTCTCGCTCTAGCACGCTCTCTCTCGCTCTCGCACGCTCTCTCTCTCGCTCTAGCACGCTCTCTCTCGCTCTCGCACGCTCTCTCTCTCGCTCTAGCACGCTCTCTCTCGCTCTCGCACGCTCTCTCTCTCGCTCTAGCACGCTCTCTCTCGCTCTCGCACGCTCTCTCTCTCGCTCTAGCACGCTCTCTCTCGCTCTCGCACGCTCTCTCTCTCGCTCTAGCACGCTCTCTCTCGCTCTCGCACGCTCTCTCTCTCGCTCTCGCACGCTCTCTCTCTCGCTCTAGCACGCTCTCTCTCGCTCTCGCACGCTCTCTCTCTCGCTCTAGCACGCTCTCTCTCGCTCTCGCACGCTCTCTCTCTCGCTCTAGCACGCTCTCTCTCGCTCTCGCACGCTCTCTCTCTCGCTCTAGCACGCTCTCTCTCGCTCTCGCACGCTCTCTCTCTCGCTCTAGCACGCTCTCTCTCGCTCTCGCACGCTCTCTCTCTCGCTCTAGCACGCTCTCTCTCGCTCTCGCACGCTCTCTCTCTCGCTCTCGCACGCTCTCTCTCTCGCTCTAGCACGCTCTCTCTCGCTCTCGCACGCTCTCTCTCTCGCTCTAGCACGCTCTCTCTCGCTCTCGCACGCTCTCTCTCTCGCTCTAGCACGCTCTCTCTCGCTCTCGCACGCTCTCTCTCTCGCTCTAGCACGCTCTCTCTCGCTCTCGCACGCTCTCTCTCTCGCTCTAGCACGCTCTCTCTCGCTCTCGCACGCTCTCTCTCTCGCTCTAGCACGCTCTCTCTCGCTCTCGCACGCTCTCTCTCTCGCTCTCGCACGCTCTCTCTCTCGCTCTAGCACGCTCTCTCTCGCTCTCGCACGCTCTCTCTCTCGCTCTAGCACGCTCTCTCTCGCTCTCGCACGCTCTCTCTCTCGCTCTAGCACGCTCTCTCTCGCTCTCGCACGCTCTCTCTCTCGCTCTAGCACGCTCTCTCTCGCTCTCGCACGCTCTCTCTCTCGCTCTAGCACGCTCTCTCTCGCTCTCGCACGCTCTCTCTCTCGCTCTAGCACGCTCTCTCTCGCTCTCGCACGCTCTCTCTCTCGCTCTCGCACGCTCTCTCTCTCGCTCTAGCACGCTCTCTCTCGCTCTCGCACGCTCTCTCTCTCGCTCTAGCACGCTCTCTCTCGCTCTCGCACGCTCTCTCTCTCGCTCTAGCACGCTCTCTCTCGCTCTCGCACGCTCTCTCTCTCGCTCTAGCACGCTCTCTCTCGCTCTCGCACGCTCTCTCTCTCGCTCTAGCACGCTCTCTCTCGCTCTCGCACGCTCTCTCTCTCGCTCTAGCACGCTCTCTCTCGCTCTCGCACGCTCTCTCTCTCGCTCTCGCACGCTCTCTCTCTCGCTCTAGCACGCTCTCTCTCGCTCTCGCACGCTCTCTCTCTCGCTCTAGCACGCTCTCTCTCGCTCTCGCACGCTCTCTCTCTCGCTCTAGCACGCTCTCTCTCGCTCTCGCACGCTCTCTCTCTCGCTCTAGCACGCTCTCTCTCGCTCTCGCACGCTCTCTCTCTCGCTCTAGCACGCTCTCTCTCGCTCTCGCACGCTCTCTCTCTCGCTCTAGCACGCTCTCTCTCGCTCTCGCACGCTCTCTCTCTCGCTCTCGCACGCTCTCTCTCTCGCTCTAGCACGCTCTCTCTCGCTCTCGCACGCTCTCTCTCTCGCTCTAGCACGCTCTCTCTCGCTCTCGCACGCTCTCTCTCTCGCTCTAGCACGCTCTCTCTCGCTCTCGCACGCTCTCTCTCTCGCTCTAGCACGCTCTCTCTCGCTCTCGCACGCTCTCTCTCTCGCTCTAGCACGCTCTCTCTCGCTCTCGCACGCTCTCTCTCTCGCTCTAGCACGCTCTCTCTCGCTCTCGCACGCTCTCTCTCTCGCTCTCGCACGCTCTCTCTCTCGCTCTAGCACGCTCTCTCTCGCTCTCGCACGCTCTCTCTCTCGCTCTAGCACGCTCTCTCTCGCTCTCGCACGCTCTCTCTCTCGCTCTAGCACGCTCTCTCTCGCTCTCGCACGCTCTCTCTCTCGCTCTAGCACGCTCTCTCTCGCTCTCGCACGCTCTCTCTCTCGCTCTAGCACGCTCTCTCTCGCTCTCGCACGCTCTCTCTCTCGCTCTAGCACGCTCTCTCTCGCTCTCGCACGCTCTCTCTCTCGCTCTCGCACGCTCTCTCTCTCGCTCTAGCACGCTCTCTCTCGCTCTCGCACGCTCTCTCTCTCGCTCTAGCACGCTCTCTCTCGCTCTCGCACGCTCTCTCTCTCGCTCTAGCACGCTCTCTCTCGCTCTCGCACGCTCTCTCTCTCGCTCTAGCACGCTCTCTCTCGCTCTCGCACGCTCTCTCTCTCGCTCTAGCACGCTCTCTCTCGCTCTCGCACGCTCTCTCTCTCGCTCTAGCACGCTCTCTCTCGCTCTCGCACGCTCTCTCTCTCGCTCTCGCACGCTCTCTCTCTCGCTCTAGCACGCTCTCTCTCGCTCTCGCACGCTCTCTCTCTCGCTCTAGCACGCTCTCTCTCGCTCTCGCACGCTCTCTCTCTCGCTCTAGCACGCTCTCTCTCGCTCTCGCACGCTCTCTCTCTCGCTCTAGCACGCTCTCTCTCGCTCTCGCACGCTCTCTCTCTCGCTCTAGCACGCTCTCTCTCGCTCTCGCACGCTCTCTCTCTCGCTCTAGCACGCTCTCTCTCGCTCTCGCACGCTCTCTCTCTCGCTCTCGCACGCTCTCTCTCTCGCTCTAGCACGCTCTCTCTCGCTCTCGCACGCTCTCTCTCTCGCTCTAGCACGCTCTCTCTCGCTCTCGCACGCTCTCTCTCTCGCTCTAGCACGCTCTCTCTCGCTCTCGCACGCTCTCTCTCTCGCTCTAGCACGCTCTCTCTCGCTCTCGCACGCTCTCTCTCTCGCTCTAGCACGCTCTCTCTCGCTCTCGCACGCTCTCTCTCTCGCTCTAGCACGCTCTCTCTCGCTCTCGCACGCTCTCTCTCTCGCTCTCGCACGCTCTCTCTCTCGCTCTAGCACGCTCTCTCTCGCTCTCGCACGCTCTCTCTCTCGCTCTAGCACGCTCTCTCTCGCTCTCGCACGCTCTCTCTCTCGCTCTAGCACTCACGCTCTCTCGCTCACGCTCTCACGCTCTCACGCTCTCTCGCTCACGCTCTCACGCTCTCACGCTCACGCTCTCTCGCTCACGCTCTCTCGCTCACGCGCTCACCCTCTCTCTCACGCTATCTCTCACTCTCGCTCGCGAGGGAGCGCGCTTTTTGATCAAAAACATTATAATCACAAGACAGCCAAATACTGCAACAGATTCTGATCTAATTAAGTATTTGAATTTATGAGGACTTAAAAGCGGTTTGCTGAGAAGAGTCCTGGATAATCACTTCTACTTTACTTGCAAACACTTAATACTGCTACAGCATTTATAAACAGACCACCAATTTAAATTATAGCATCACTTTTCATGCCTCCTGAATTCTTTGCCTTGAGATTCATGATATTTACAACATTTTAGAAAATGACTGCACATGGAATTGGCTGAAGCGAACCAAGAAAATAGTTAAAATTTCAGATCATGAAGGAACAGTGGGCAACATTTCGTAGAGATATTTCATAATTCTCACAGAATTGCAAGGGAAAATACTCCAGGGTTCCTTCGAGTTATTTTGATAACTTTGAGACCACTAAATAACACTTCCACCGGTATGGATCGTTTCTTTGAAACAGAACCTGTTTCTGGCTTTTTCAGGTCATAAAAGCTCAACTCAGTATGCACTTCAATAATTATCTCACTAGGTGCCTTGTTTAGGCATTTAGCTGAAGTCCCATGAATTCTTGGAAGTGCTTTTTTGACCTATTACTATCTCTAAATGAGATTATCAGCCTTAAAGTCACCTTCACATAACTAAACATAGAAACCCATCT
>NW_025207795.1:11781-13499 GCF_004010195.1 Chiloscyllium plagiosum | reverse complement strand
AGTAGTATTCGACTCATGTAGCATCATTGACCCCCAGGAAACTGCGGTCAATGGGAATTGGAGGAAATTCTGTGCTGGTAATTTCCTCAATGAATAATGTCACTTTCCCTAGAGCTATTGGGAACAACAAATACACTCTTCCCTTGCTAGTGCCTTCCAAAACTATGGATGGATTTGTCTTATTAATAATATCAAGAGACACTCTGCTTTCACAGTTTGGTCTAAAGTCTCAGAAAAGTAAGACCTTGCTGGTTGAGTCTCACCGCAATGAAATCAGAGCATCACAATAAGATAATAATTCGGATTATTTTTCAATCATTTACTTTCTGAGGACTGGTCGTGCGGTGTCATTGCCACTGAGATCAACATTTTCTCTGTTCAACAGCATCACATCACATTGGCTCAAGGCTGCACCATTCCCCAATTCTACTGCATTCTCCAGCTCAATCACCATGCTCGCCAGACATAGGAGGCCCACAAGATGGAATAATTTAGAGATGCCTATGAGCCTCTGTAACCCGCTCTCCCACCCATGCTCTGAGTCTGTCGTGTATTCACCATCCCTCCTAACGTTCCACGCTCTAATGCTGAATGTTTTGTACTCAGCAAAGCTTTAGCCCTCTGTGCCCCCACTTTAATGAATTTCAGGCACGACATAATGTTGAACTCCTCTTCCACCGTCTTCTCCTCGGTGTCCATTTCTTTGGACAAGTGTACACTCCCCATCCCATAGACCCTTCGTCCAGCTCCAACACTCTCCCTCCGCCTGGACCCATTCCTCTGGCGTTTTCTTGAACTCAATCTGTTCATTGAGAACGCTCCATGGGAGTTTGGTTGTCTTAAATTCTCTGTATCCCACTCACCCTATCCAACCTATCACTATCTGAACAGATTGTACGCTGTATGCTTTGGGCCAACCCTGACTATGTTATACAGCCTGTGCCGATAAGGGTGGTGCTGCTAGAGTCTGGTGGACTCACCTCTACATTTCAGAGGCTGAGTGCCAGGTCTCACACATCTCCACATATCACCTGCTTGTCCATAACCCTACCATGGCACATCAGGTTATTTTATTAACTAAATCTGACCACATTTCATCTGGAGATTCCCACCCATTCGCCCCCCGAAAACAAACATACACTCAACCCCACCTAACCATCCCGAAGCTGATAGTCCTCTGATAACATAGTTTGCTTTTATCTCCTATGAAAATCCACAAACAGAACTGCCTGGGCAGACCCATTTCTTCAGCCTGCTTCTGCCATACAGAGGGGGTGCATGGATACACACGTGAGCCCAATTATACCTGTTCCTTCATGGCGTACGTAGACCATTCCTTGTTCCAATTCCATTCCAGCCCCCATCCACAACTCTTTCTCCGATACATAGATTGTATCATCCCTGCTGCTCCTCTCTCTTGTCCAGAATTGGAAAAGTTAATCGTTTCCAATTTGCACCCCTCCCTCACTTTCACTTTCACCCTCACAGAATATCCAAGATGTACCAATGCAAAAGATAGTGTCTCACGATGGTTTTGTCTCACAATGCAATACGTCATCGATATTTAGACCTCTGACTCCTCCCTTCCTTTCCTCGACATCTCTGCTTCTGTTTCTGGGGATAGACCAGTCACTGATGTCCAGTATTAACCCACCAACTCCCACAGCTAACTGGAGTATACATCCTCACACCCTGTTTCCTGCAAATACTCCATTCCA
>NW_025207795.1:8102-11765 GCF_004010195.1 Chiloscyllium plagiosum | reverse complement strand
GTCCACTTCACTTTCCCCTGCCGGAGGTATTACATTTCCCATTTACCTCCTCCCTCCTCACTATCCAAGGAGCCAAACATACCTCCCAGGTGAAGCAGCATCCTATCAACATTTCCCACAATCCAGTCTACTACATTTGCTGCTCACATTGTGGTCTGCCCCACACTGGGGAAACTAAAGGTAGACTGGGTGACCACCTCACAGAATATCCAATATGTACCTATGCAAAAGATAGTGTCTCACGATGGTTTTGTCTCACAATGCAATACGTCATCGATATTTAGAACTCTGTGAAACATAGGAACTTTGTAATTTCTCATTTAATGTCCATAACAAATTACTCGAGATTCAACTGACATAGCAGTTTGCTTATATTGTTCAGATCAGTCACTTTGTCACAGTTCAGAAAGAAAAAAAATAGAATGAGGGCAACTCAGCAGGTCTGGCACCCTCTAAGCATAGATATACAGAATTAACCTTTGATTCCAATATGTCTTTTTCAGAACAGTGTCACATCATATTCTATATATTAACTCTGTTTCTCTCTGCAGATACTTCCTCATCTGTTGCCTTTCTCCACCTTTTCCTGTTTGTATTTCATGCTTCCGTATCTCTATATTTCATGTTTCTTGACAGGGTAACATGCTGAATTTGGTTATACATGGACAATGTCGTGCTTTTCTGTTCCTATTATAGTTGGTGTGTCTGGGACACCTGTGTTATGGCCGAAATCTGTTTCTTCTTTAAGATTCAAAAGAAAAAAACATATTTTTCTGAATATCCTGTACATTTCAGGAACTCCACTTTGTTTGAAAATATTATAGTTGGTGTGTCTGGGACACCTGTGTTATGGCCGAAATCTGTTTCTTCTTTAAGATTCAAAAGAAAAAAACATTTTTCTGAATATCCTGTACATTTCAGGAACTCCACTTTGTTTGAAAAGACATTTCAGGGCCAACTGAAATTTCATTAGATATTAGGAATAGATTATTGATGATGGAAAACTCTGTGTCCTTCATTGAACTAGCTTATCTACACCTCTCCAAAGGCTTTGATTACATATCACAAAATTATTTGCAGCAAAAGTGGGGGAAACTCAGCCCATTGTCTCTTCCAGCTTGGAATGACTGTATCTCTACTGTTAGTCTCCTGTATTGTCCCCATAACTCTTCACATTTTGTTATTAGTATCTGCTTTTAATTGTAAGCATCATGCCAGATATGAACAATATGATCAATCCCAAACAAAAAAAAACACAGAACTTAGAGGGCAAGCTCAGCAGGTCTGGCAGTATCTTTGAAGAGAAATCAAAGTTAATGTTTCAGGTCCAGTGATCCTACTCAATCTGTATTCCCATTGATTAAATGGTGTGTATATAAAATATTGTTCATTTTTATCACATTTAAAATTATCCTGTTCGGATCACATTGTCATTCAGAATTACATCTCCCAAATGTTGGCTGTTTCCTTGTTGTGCATTTGATTTAATTCTGTCTGTCAGAAAGAGTGATGGTGACTGGGGAATGTCATTGTACCCCACGCAGTATCTTCAGCCACTGTCCCCATTCCGCCTTATCTCGCAGCCAATGTCATGTTCATTCGAACCTGACTCATTAATTCATAAGTGTTAATAAATAAGTTCATTGTAATTATCACTTTTGGTTTTGTACTGAGGCCAAAATGTGTAAAGAAAACTGTTTCACAGCAAATAAAACTGCATTTAGAAGTTTGTCAATTTTATAAATTATTAATGAAGCGTATTCTCTATGGAAATTCCAAAGTTGCCTTATTAGAGCAGTGAGAGGAACATTCAGAGAAGTCCACATTTCCTGTCTATGTTAAAATAAAGGAAGACGCTGAAAATCTGAAATTATAGAAAGAAATGCAAAGAAACGAACATAAAGTGCTGGGGAATTTTTCTGAACTGAAATCAACTGGAAAAGAATGTGATTAATACTGTTGACAGGGACGTCTGCTTTGAAGGGAAGAAGAAATCAATAGTGAAAGAGAGGTATAGAAGAAAAATGAGCAAACAAAGAGAATGATGATCAGTGGGCTGGAAATAAAATGTGAAATTCACCTCATTTATTTTTGCTTATCCCATCATCCTGAATATCATGCTCACGAAGATACAGATATCCACCACTTTCCAAAAGTTCACTTTTCACCACTTCCCTTTCCGAATGACCTACATTAGGACCTTGTTTCGCTAACCAAAAGAAATCCGAAGAGGATTTTCACTTTTACGAAGAAAGGCGAAATTTTTCCCATATAAATTAGAGCTGCTGCTCTTTGCACCATATCACAGGAACACTCTACTTACAGATAGCGAGGGAAACCTGCATTAATCTAAGATCATGCTTAAAGCGATTTGTTTCCCCCTGTCTGTCTTCCCTGATTGTGGTCATCTTCTTTTATTCATTAATGGGATATAGGTATCTCTGACTAAGCTAGCATTAGTTCACTTTCCCAGTTGCCCTTGAGAAGTCCTTGAGTCTCTGCAGTCCACGTGTTTGATCTGATTTGATTTGATTTAATTGAGTCAAATGTACAATGGAAAGGTTTGTTTTGCATGTAGTGCAGGCACATGATAGTAAACAAGAAAACAGAGATCATAGGGTATTTCGACAGAGTGAGACATACAAGGTTACAGCTTCACACGAAGTGGGCAAAGCAAGATCGACCTTAGCAAGATTAATATTATATGAAAAGTTAGAGATGTCAATTCGTGAGTTTAATAATGGGAGGGAAGAAAGTGTTTCTGAGTATGCTGGTTCATGTTTTCAAGCCTCTGTGTCTCCTCCCTGTTAGAAGAGCTTGTAGGAGATCATTACCAGTTTGGGAGAGATCTTTCATGCTGCCAGCCTTTCTGAGACAATGACAAGTTTCAATGGATGGAAGGCTATCCTTTGTGATGGTCTGGGCTGTGCACACAACCGTCTGTAGTTTCCTATGGTCCTGGGCCGAGCAGTTATCATATAAGTCCATTATGCACGTGAATAGAATGCTTTGAGTTGCCAGAATACAGAACACTGGGAGACGGGCGGTTCAAAAATAGTTAGATGCAACAATTGGCTGATAAATGGATACCCACGTTCTGGGTGCTGTTTTGACAACAATTTAAATTTAACCGATAAATGTATGTCCACGATACCAAAACCCAGTTGAGTTAATTGTATTGCCAACATCGAACCAATGAGCCGTCACCTGCGTCAAACGAATAGAGAAGCCATCACTATGACAATGCTGAAGAAATAGACAGACACGAAGGGAAGGAGGGAGAGAACACAGCGAGGGAAAGAGATGGACAGTCAGGCAAAGAGAGAAAGGAAATAAAACAAGGAAACAAACAGACACATGGGCAGGGAACAGGGAAGATAATAGGTTCAGTGAAAGGAACAGAAGACAGAGAAAAGGAAATCACAGGGAAACAGACAGTGTGAGAGAAACAGTGAGGGACAAAGGGCACAGGGAGCTGGGGGTGGGGAATTGAAGGAGCTGTGAGTAGGGAATTGGAGGAGCTGGGGGTGAGGACCGGAGAGACCTGGGAGTGGGAGCTGGGAGGAGGGAGGTGAGAGTTTATTTTGTCCTATACCAAGCTGTCCAGGCAGATCAGTGTAAGCAAGGATGTACAGAAAGATGGCTGTAAAACATGTCTGAGAG
>NW_025207795.1:2291-6651 GCF_004010195.1 Chiloscyllium plagiosum | reverse complement strand
AGAGTCAATGGTTGGGAGATTGGAGTCCGTCATAGTCTGGGCTGTGAACACAATCTTCTGTAGTTTCTTATGGTCCTGTGCGGAGCATTGCTATATGAAGCCGTTACACACCCGGACAGTATGCTCACAATTGTGCATCTGTAGAAGTAGTACATGCTGAATTTCCTGAACCACCTGAGGAAGGTGAGGTGTTGTTGAACCTTCTTTACTGTCACACCTATTTGAGAAGTCCAGGGTAAGTTGTCAGCTTTCGTCACTCCGAGGGAGTTGATGCTCTGCACTCCCTCAACCATTGATGTAGATGACGACGTGTTCCTGTCCTTTCTTTCTGAAGTCAATGCTCAGTTCCTTACTATTGCCGAATTTCAGAGAGAGGTTATTATCATTACACCATGCCACCAAACCCACTATCTTCTTTCTGTGTTCAGACTCATCGTTGTTTGTTATCCCTCCTGCTTTGGTGATGTCATCAGCGAACTTGTAGTTGGCGTTGTTTGGAATTTGGCAACACAGCCGCGTGTGTACAGGGAGTACAGTAGGGGGCTGAGGGCACAGCCATGGGAGAACAGGGAGTACAGCAGGGTGCTGAGGGCACAGTCATGGGAGTACAGGGTGTACTGTAGGGAGCTGAGGACACAGCCATGGGAGTACAGGGCGTACAGTTGGGGGCTAAGGCACAGCCGCGTGTGTACAGAGAGTACAACAGGGGGCTCAGGACACAGCCATGGGAGTACAGGGTGTACTGTAGGGGGCTGAGGACACAGCCATGGGAGTACAGGGTGTACTGTAGGGGGCTGAGGACACAGCCAAGGTAGTACAGGGAATACAGTAGGGGGCTGAGGGCACAGCCGGGTGTGGACAGGGAGTACAGTAGGGGGCTGAGCGCACAGCCGTGGGTGTACAGGGAGTACAGTAGGGGGCTGACGGCACAGCCATGGGTGTACAGGGAGTACAGTAGGGGGCTAAGGACACAGCCGTAGGTGTATGGGGAGTACAGTATAAAGCTGAGGGTACAGCCGTTAGTGTATGGGGAGCACAGTAGGGTACTGAGGGCACAGCCGTGGGTGTACATGGTGTACTGTAGGGGGCTGAGGACACAGCCATGGTAGTACAGGGAATACAGTAGGGGGCTGAGGCCACAGCTGGGTGTGTACAGGGAGTACAGTAGGGGGCTGAGGGCACAGCCGTGGGTGTACAGGGAGTACAGTAGGGGGCTGAGGGCACAGCCGAGGGTGTACAGGGAGTACAGTATAAAGCTGAGGGTACAGCCGTTGGTGTATGGGGAGTACAGTAGGGAACTGAGGACACAGCCGTGTGTGTACAAAGAGTACAGTAGTGGGCTGAGGACACAACTGTGTGTGTACAGGGAGTACAGTAGGGGCATATGCACAGCTGTGGGTATACAGGGAGTATAGTGGGGGCTGAGGGCACAGCCGTGTGTTTACAGGCAGTACAGTAGGTTCTGAGTACACAGCCGTGGGTGTACAGGGAGTACATTGGAGGCTGACGGCACAGTCATGTGTATACAGGGAGTAAAGTAGGGGGCTGAGAACAGAGCCGTGGGTATGCAGGGAGTGCAGTAGGGGGCACCTATCTTCACAGATTGTGGTCTGTGTCTCAGAAACCAGGATATCCAGTTGCAGAGGGTGGAGCCGTGATCAAGGCCATGGAGTATTGAGATAAGCCAGAAGGGGATAATGATGTTGAAGGTTGAGCTGTAGTTAATGACCAGGAGTCTGGTGTAGGCATTCTTGTTGTCCAGATGTCCCAGGGATGACGGCAGGGCTCGGTATATGGCATCCGTTGTGGACCCGTTACATCAGTTGGCACATTATAGGGCAGCAGGTCAGGCTGGGAGACTGAAGGTGATGTGGGACATAACCAGCGTCTCAAAGCACTTCATGTTTATTGAGGTCATAGCCACCGGGCGGTATCATTAAGGAATGCCACGTGTGAATTCTCACTTACAAGGATGATAATGGTCTTCTTGAAGCAGGTTGGGACTTCACTTCAGGAGGGAGAGACTGAAGATGTTTGTGAATACCTCTGCCAGTTGGTCCTCACAGGATCTGACTGCTCAGCCGGGAACACTCTCCAGGCCTGTCGCTTTTCTTGACTGGACCTGCAGGAAGACTGATCATGCCTGCAGCGGTGACAGCGGACGCAGGTACATCCGAGGTTGTCGGGGCAGTTTCACGCTGGCAGTCACACATTCATCATAGACATTCACTTCCCCCACCTCCTTCCATCATCATCAACATACAGTTACGTTGGTTGTTGTGAGCAACACACAGTTAGTGTTGAGACAGAGTGACATCATTAGATTGGGACTGTGCGCCATCAAGTTCTATGTCACCATAACGGGGTAAATTCACAACAAAACGGGGCAGGGTGTGCTCCTACTGGGTTTCAGTAGTGCAGGGAGTGAAGATGTTGCAGGTATAATTCCAGTCAAATCACTGCTCTAACTTGAATGGAGTCAAGTACCTCGAGTGCTGAGTCTTTTCAATGATGGACAGTCCTTAGGGAGTCAGGACGTGCCATTTACATGAACCACCTGCACAAAGGACCTGAGGACGGTTTTGCTAAGTTTGGAGATGATACAGTGATGGTTGGATGGGCAGGCGATATTCTTGAAGTGGGGAGGCTGCAGAAAAGCTTGGACAGTTTAGGACTTTGGGAAAACACATGGCTGATGGAACACAATATGGGATCATGTGAGATTAAGCAATTTTCTCGGCGGAATTGAGGCAGACACTATGTTCTAATAGGATCCATTAAATCTGAAGCACAAAAGGATTTTGAAGCCCTCGACCGCTCTTATGGTTAATGTGACAGTTCAGTTGGCATTAAGGAAATTAAATTCAATGTTCGCATTCATTTCAAGGGATTTAGAATACAAGAGAGGAGACATACTGATGAGAATGTAATGGACTATGGTCATATGGCATTTGGAATATTGGGAATTGTTTTGGGCACTATCTCCGGGGAAAAATCTGCTGGTGTTGGAGGTGATTCATCCTGGGGATGGTGGCTTGTCATATGAGTGGCAGTGTGTGTACTCGATGGAATTTAGAAGAAAGAGAGATGAGACATCTGATAGAAACTGATTGATTACTGCAAAGATTGATACAGTCAATGTGTAGAAGATATGTCCACTAGTTACAGAGGCTATGACAAAATGGCAGTTTTAGAGTGAAGGGTTGGGCTGAATGGCCTAAATCTATAGCTATAACTCATGCCCTTACTGTCATATGGTCTATTAGACAGTGCAGAACTGTAAATCTCTGAGCTGCTCTTGTAACCCTTGTATTTGTATGTTGATTTTACTTCACGTTCACCTCAATAGTAACCCCTTGGAATATGGACGGTGGGAGGATTCAGTGTGGGCCAGTAGTCCATTAAACGTTGAATATAAACAGCTATCTGTGAGTCTCATCTGGCGGGAGCACATTGTCTCTCAGATGCTTGTCATTTTCAGTCTGGTATTTCCAAAGGATCGATCCCGTTACGCCAGTGTTGTTGAATTTAACAAAACATATGCAATTTATCACAGCACACAGCAACAATAAGTCATCGAATACTGAACACCCTTCTAACAGCGGAAACGACTATAATGTTCTGTATAAGAAACACTGCTTTCCTTTTCATGTTCAAATGAGATAACCTGTCCCATCAAGATGCTCAACCTGGAACTACTTTTTAAAAAAATCTTTTTATCGATGTGGGCATCGCTGGATGGGCCCACGATTTCTTGTCCGTCCTTCATTGCCCCCTTGAGAAAGTGCTGCTGAGCTGACTTCTTGGACCGCTGCAGTCCATCTGCTGTGTATTGACCCAAAATGCTATTAAAAGGAGGGAATTCCAGGGTTTTTACCTAGCAACAGTGAAGGAATGGCGATATATTTCCACATCAAGATGTTGACTCATTTGGAAGGGAATTTGTAGGTGGTGGTATTCCCGTAAGTCTGCTGCCCTTGTCATTCTAGTTGTAAGTGTTCGTGGGATTGGAAGGTGCTGTCTGAGGATCTTTTGCGAATTTCTGCAGTGTGTCTCGTAGATAGTACACACTTCCGCTACTGACCGACGGTGGTGGACGGAGTGAATGCTTGTGGATGTGATGCCAATCAAATGGACTATTTTGTCCTGGATGGTGTCAAGCTTCTTTAGTGTTGTTGAGGCTGCACTCATTCAGGCAAGTGGGAGAATTCCACTTCATTCCTGACTTGTGCCTTATAGATGATAGACAGACTTTCGGAAGTCAGGAGGTGAGTTACTCGCACAGCATCCCGAGCCTCTGATCTGCTCTTGTATTTATGTGGCGAGTCCAGTTGAGTTTCTGGTCAATGATAACCCCCAG